>NW_009619022.1:17563-44489 GCF_000690535.1 Cariama cristata | reverse complement strand
AAAGGCTTGGAGCCAGCGTGTGTCCGTGCCGTGTTTAAAAGTGACTCAGATATTTGATATTTGCCGTTGCAGCCACGTTTCGTGGTGCTGGGATCCTTACAGCTCATCTAAAGTCATTAACTCGGGACGAACGAGTTCCGCGCTCTGCAGAGAGGATGCCTTCCCGCAGCCGGTGGGATGCAGGTGGGACACGCCTCTGGGATCGGAGCGCATCCCTTGCGATGGCAGGCATCGAGGAGCTTGGCTCCTCGTCTTGGGTGTGCCGTGCTGTAATTGGGAGCGGAGACCCCAAAAGGTTGCGTGCACACCTTGTGGAAGTGCGGTATGCGCTGTTGCAGTTTGAAATTGGATGCTTTTGCGTGTCCGAACGCGTGACAAGTTGGAGATTGTGCTGGCTGTAATAAAACTGCTTTCTTTACGGCGAGTAAATACATCTTGGAAGAGGTTTAATCGTTTCTGATTTATGAAGCAACTGGGGTAAATTATTTACCTATGTTTTTTTTCTACACCAGGATCAATCTCCAAGTTAATGTAATTTTGCATGAGAAATGAGTAGTACATACCTGTTCATCAGGATATTGCAAACTGAATGAAGAGCTATTTGTGGTCGTTAAGATCAAGAAAATAATTGAAATTGTTTTCCCTGTTTCACTGTTTCTTCATCTCCCTGACTGTAAATGCGACTCCAATTCTTCCTGCAGGTCTGCTTTCCGTAATCTGGTCCTGCTGGAGTTTGAATGTGCCATTTGAGCAGTGGCAAGCGAAAGAATAAGGGAACAGAAAAACTTCAAGCTTTGTTATTCTAGCCTCTGGAATTTCTGGGTTTACAAAGGGGCATCTTTTAAACCATTCACCTGAATCCCACATTTCTAACTTTTGCATTGGCAGAAAAACCTCTTGTGGCATTATTCAGGAAGTGATCCTCAGTGTTATCTTAGTGCAGATGCTTTTTGATTAGCTTTATTAATATTTGACAGGAATATCAGCGTCGGGGGAGGAATGAGGGAGAGCGAAGAAGCTATCTTTTTCTGTCGTTTCCACTTTAAATAGGTCCGGTTGTGATCTGCTAGCTCGCGCGTCTGTCCGGTGCCGGAGGAGGACAGGATTGATGGTCTGTAGCTGTTGATACTTTCCTTCTCTCTAGCTTAATGCTCAGCTATGTCGCTGACCCATTTCAGTTTTGACTGTGCAACTGAAAAACTGGCAATAAAGGCTTAAAATCAGCATTGCCAAGAACTGGGGTAATGCAATAAAGGGAATGCGAGGAAGGTAACCTACAGCTCTGCTGCTGCCTCTGTTCTGGGCTGGAAGATCTTATCTGTGTAACACAAGTAATATTGCAGAAAGCGTGTAGAGGTGAGAAATCAGGATAACCCTCCGATGACCTACTTATCCCATCACCTGTAGAACCTAGGCAGCGTGTAACCAGGCTCTGTATACCTAATTGCTTCGTATTCAAATTTAAACAGTCTGCATAAAGAATGAAGCACTCGCTCCTTGTTGTTGCCTCTGCTAAGGATTTTCCTAGCTGGCATAACAGTTAAATAAAATTTGAAAGCCTCTTGAGTTCTTACGTTAAAAACATCTAACTTCATCCCTGCCTTCAGAAATACGGAATAGAGATTGTGCCTCTTTGGCAGGCCTGATCTCTGCAGCTTAGTGTGAGGACAAATCCTGATTCCCTACTTGCTTTATGTGCTCCATCATCGTGGTCTGGCGTCAGCTGGATTCAGATGATGGAGGACAATCTTGCCTAAATTTTTTTAAGCAGCATGCTTTAAGATCCTTGAGCATCATCTGTGACAGTATTAATTTAAAGCATGGCTAATTGTTTGTTTTTTTTTTTTTTAAATCAAGTTCTGTTAGTAGGGAGTAGTACTTGGGCTTTAGTTCAGTTAAGTGCCCTGTGTTGCCCTCCGAGGCCAGAGTTGCAGTTGCTCCGCAGGAGGGAGCGGTGATGACTTGCCCTGGTGCAATATCGATGTCCCACAGGCAGGCAGGGTGTCGGGGGTGTTGCTCTAAAACCAAAGCTGTGTGGTCCCTGCCCACCTCGGGCAGAGCCATGCCTGCCAGTGGGACCACTCTCTGGGGCTCGTCTGCTCTGGCATCTAACTGCTGCTGGACACGGCTTTGCCAGCCCTGGTACATCACCTCCCTCCATCCCTTGTATTGCCCTCTGGGACTTTTTTGAACTGATTTATTTAGTTTTGGCGTTCTTTTATTTCTTCTTCCACACTGGTTTAGTGCCGGATGGAGCAGCGTGAGAACTAATGCAGTGGGAGAGCACAGAGAGCACGTGGCTAGGATAAGTGGTGGGAGCAGAACCTCCTTTTTTCAGTGGCAGCCAACTGATTAGATTAGCTCAAGTTATAGCATGCAGCTCCACCCTCTGTGCAGAAACTTAGCCCAGAGAAGAAAAGAAAAAAAAAAAAATACCACTTTTTGCTGGCTTAGCTGTAAAGTTGGCTTACTGTGTGATCCTCAGCAGCACTATGAAGAGAACAGGTTAAAGGGAAATGGAGTCATTTTGCCTTGGTGCACTGGAGCCTCTCATCTGGCTTAAGTACAGCATATAATTTCACTCTTACTGGTGATGTCCTGACTTAATCTGCTGACTACTCTGAAGCAGATCAGAGAATACTGCACAGTAGTGTCTGCAAAGCGCTGCCTTCAACTGATGTGGCTTATTGGAGGATTAACGTCCGTCGACAGTCATGTTTCAACTGTGCTTCTCCAAGTAAAAGCAGCTGGAGGTGTTATATTTTATTCTGCATACTGTTAAAGCGAAGGTTTTGGCCTGTAAAATCTGAGCTTTTCAAAGCAAAGGGTAATTGCGACTTTTAGGAATCTGTTTTGCGTTTAAGTTTTTGTTCTTCAAACGGTCACTGGGATGTTCCAGATGCGGAGCTGCTGAGTCACAGAGAAGAAAAGATGCGATCTTTGCCTGATGTTCGCCTGCTCTAAGCGACTGAAATGGAGTCAGAGGGCTCTGCCATATTTCATTTACCAGGGTCGGGTTTTCCTATGGCTTATATCTGCCTCAGGTGGCCAGGGTTTGGACTGGGGATTAGGAAACTCACTTGTTTGAAAGGTTTGGTCTTTTAGGGAGCTCTGGTGGTGTCCTGCTGGGAACGAGGATGCACTTCTGCTCACAGATGGGGCAGACGTCTTAGGCCAGGGGTCAGCTCTAAGGTGGACACCTTGTTAGCCTTTTCAAAACTGTAGCTTGGATGTCCCCACAGCTGCGCTGGATTTAGATGAAGGTGTGTAAGGATGGGCTCTGGTACCTGCAGTGGGGAGATGCTACCTTAGATGAGCAGCTGGGTAGTTAACAATGTGGGATGTGGCTGGAGGGGCAACTAAAGGGGATGAGACAAAAAGACTGGGAAGATAAGCCCTAGGAAAAGAGAAAAGCAAACTGGGGTTAACTGGGAGTGATGGAGAAGACTGGGAGCAAGAATTATTAGGAGCTCTGAGGGGGCAGACAAGGGCTGAGGGGGGCTGGTTATCATCCCTCCTGTCTCCCAGGGAAGGGAATGGGGTGAGGTGAGCTGGCAGCGAGCAAAAGCATGGCTGGAGGAGGTTGAGGGAAGAGACTTGACGATCATCGGTTTACAGTTGGACTCGATGATCTTAAAGGTCCTGTCCAACCTAGAAGATTCTGTGATCCGAGGAAGAGGAGTGTGTGGGAGAGTCTGGTTCCTGCAGGGCACTTCCAGAGCCTACAGCGGAGCTGGGGGAGCCCAGGTCATTCCCTTCTGCCGTCGGCACAAAGGTGAAAATCTGCCACCAGTATCCAAACTGCAGGGGAGCGATGTTCGCTTCTGTGGAAAAGAGGGGATGCGCCTATGTGACATCTCTGTGGTTCTGCCTCTAGGTTGCCAGTCTAAATACACTGATGGAGAGCTGTTAAGTTGTGTGTCTATTTTTGTTTGATTTCTTGAAATCTAAGATTATGTGTATCTTAATGTATGATGTAACTGATAATGCAGAGTTAATTGATTCAAACAGTAGAAGTATGCATTATAAATGCATTTTCATCAATGACTGGTTGATTGCAAGCTCTTTTGAACCTGTTTTATTATGGCAGCAAGGTCTGGGTTCCGTCACTCTGCGTGTTTCTGTGTTGTCACTAACTTCTGAGTCCAATTTCAAACAAATCTGTTACTGGGGGAAAAACATCTTAATCCCTACAGTTTCTTTGGGTTAGCTGGGTGGTAGCTGGTGGTAGCCATCTCCCAGTGGCATTGATGAGTTACCTTCCCGCAGAATTCCTACCTTGTCTAGTGCACGGGACTGCCCTAGATAAATCAGAGGTCTGGTATGAAGTGACTAAGATGTGTTTCCTGTTTCAGATGTCAGAAGGTTGTGGCTGATGAGACATGGGACTGCAGGAAAAATTCAGGGCAGTTAAATACGGTCCTAGCAAATGTGATGGCTTGATCGTAGTGCCTTACCTGCATGCTGCACAGGTGATCACTAGAGACACAACTATGCTGAACGTCCAGAGTGAAATTTTGAGATGACTTGAACTGATGTGAGGTTTTATGATGCCTGAAAGGGGAAAGTCCTTTTCCATTTCTTTCCACTGGAGAAAACTACCCATTTAACTATTTTTTGAGAATGTCTTCTTCTAGGTTAGTGAGTTGAATGAGGTTGAGGAAGAGACTCACAAGTGCTGAAGGGAGCTGGACCTTCCTCTTTCAGGCACCGTGGGCTGTTGAGTGATGGCCATGCAGTAAGAATACAACTTTGTCTTTCATTGCAGCTAAGTAGATCTATTTCTCAGCTTCCCTAGGAAAGGCAGTGCTTCAGAGCCAGCACCTCCACCGCTTTCGCCCTCCCAAAATACAACTTTGTCTTTCATTGCAGCTAAGTAGATCTATTTCTCAGCTTCCCTAGGAAAGGCAGTGCTACCTTCAGAGCCAGCACCTCCACCGCTTTCCCCCTCCCAAGGCTGCTCCTGTCTGGCCCCAGGGCTGCAACATCAGTGCTGTGGCTCCAGGAGATGGGGCGAGCTGATGAGATGCACCTGGAAGGCCCATTCCCATCTGCATCTACAGACTACTGCTGCTTTCCTTGTCCCGGTGCCAGTGCTGGCAGACTGGTTTTGGCACTGGACAGTCGAGTGCTCCCTTTGGCAGCATCCCTTGTGTGATCTGCCACTGCTGTGTGCTGCTCGTGGGTAGAATGAAAGGAACCAGGAGCTACAGGTGAGAATATGAAGTGCCAAGGAGTCTCAGTGAAAATCAGAACTTGGATTTTTCACATCTGACGCCCAAAACTACCAGCTAACGTAGATCGTAATCATCACTTTCTGTTACTGCTTGTAAAACGGTACTAGTGCTCACCTACGGTGAATAGGGGGTTAAATGCACTGGTATTTGTGAAGTACTCTGGTGTAGTGGTGAGCACTGTGTCTCTAGGATTTGTAGAGTAACCAAGCTGTCGAGCTGTGGTCTAAGGCTTTTTTCAATGTTGTGGGTTTTCCTGCTTGCCAAGTACTGTCTGGATCATGTGAAGGTATTTTACATTTAAAAAACCACCACCAACAAAACAATGTAACTCCAAAACTAACCAGAATGGATACACCAAAGGAGGATAAATTCCTGTTGTATCTCCATACCTGTGTATCAAAATGGCTCTGCCACTTCGCAACATGGCTGTTTCAATATATTACACATTTGGGGGTCAGAGTTGGCAATCTAAACTTCATTAAGTGCAGCCTGGCTGGCGGCCTCGGTTCCTCGGTCCTTGCATCCATTGGAAAGCACGATGTGACTGATGCTCGCTGGAGCGTGTACGTGAGGAGAGATCCTCCGGGGCGGTGGTATGCTGTCAGTAGTAATTTAATGGACTTTATTAGTGCAGGTAGCCTTTCCTTCCAAATGCTTTTTCTTCTCCTTGCGAGGAGACCTGTAGAATTCCTCATCATAAGTTATGCTGATACATGGCCATGCTCTGAAGTGACAAATAACCTTTCTGGGCTTGGTGGGTGGCTGTAAGTCCTGAGGCAGGGAAGAGAAGCTGCCAAAAGCAGGAGGGGAGAGGAGGGGGTAAATCTTTAGGGTGGCTTTGCCAGACAGCACTGGTGTCTTGTACTACCCTCCTTCTGCATCATGCATACTCTTCAAAAATTATTGAAGCATATGAAAAATTTTATTAGACACAGTGGTCTCTAATGTGCTGATACAAAGGCATCTTCTGCTCACTCTGAGTCAACATGCCTGAAAAACAGTAGATAATTAGCTTCATATACAAGGGTGGTGCCTTATAAATATCTGAGTTATTTGCAGTGTGCCATGTGTGTGTGCAGATCTCAAGTCCTGTGAGCAGACGCGGTCCCTGCCCAAAGACTATTAAGCAAAATAATGGACCTGGAGAATAAAGCTGTCTAGCTCTTGAGTTTTAGCCCACCAAATCTAAGACCTGACTGTTGCAGCTCCTCTAGCTATTTATTTTTTTTTTTAACCAGTCCTATATAGGAGAACTTTATCTTAAATAAAATTTTCAGATGCAAATAAAGAGTAATTACTTAAGTGAAGTGTGCCTGGAGCTGTTGGTAGCTTGGTTTCCTGCTGAGTTGAGGCCTGATTACTCCTGTTCCTTAGCAAGGCGATACACGTGTTGCTTCAGCTGTTTCGGGCACTGACAGTTTTTCCAGGATCACTTCCTTAGATTAACTAGGCGGGACTCTGCAGTTTATGCCCCAGGTTTTCATAGGGTTTTCACGTTTGCATTGTTCCAGAAGTTTTGGGTGAACTGGCCAAACTGGTGAGAGCAGATTGGGAAGGGGGGGGTCATCTCACATGTTAGGTGAGAGGTGATGCTGGACGGATGGGCACTGGAGGAACGATGAGTGGAAATGGGTCTGGCTTACTGGTGGCTCTTCGGGGTGGAAGCCAGTCCACCTCTGATTTCCCAGGTGTCAGTTCTGGAGCCAGTTTCACTTAACATGTTCAGCAGTGGCTTGGAGAAGGTATTGAGATGTCAAAGCTTGGAGGTGATACTCGGATTTTTCAGGTGGCCAAAAAGTCGTGCTGAGGAGCTCCAGAAAGACCTTGCCAATCTGGATCAGTGGCAAAAAAGGTGGCATATGGTTTTCACCATAGAAAAAAGTAACATGTAGGTTTCCAGTCCTCAGAAGTAATTTGTTTGGTGTGCATCATGAACCAGAAAAGCTAGCAAAGAGCTGGGCACCATCTGGGAGGGCGTTAAGGGTGATGGAGAGGGTCCCTTTCGTCCTGTGTGAAGCTCTTGGGCACCCACGTTTTGAGTCCCCTGTGCAATCCTGGTTTGTGAGGGATGCGAGGGAGGAGAGGTGTCCTCTGCTCGCCCTCTCCAGCTGTAGCACGTGCCTTGCAAGGAGAGACGATGGAGGCGGGGGTTCTCTGCTGGGGAGTGAAGGATGCAGGACTGTGGCTTGGGGAATCAGAGGTGATGTGACAGTAGGGCTGATACTGACTGCATCTCGCAATACTGGAGCGAGTCGGCAGCTGATGGAACCAGCAGATAAAAGTAAAGCAGGTGGGTCTGCTCACCTGTTGCATGGTGGACTTCTGCACCTTGCTGACATAGGAGGCTGGGAACAGGCAGTATTGGGGAGTTTGGACAGGGACTAGACTAACTTGTGGACAGAAATTGTGTGAAAGGATGCAGAACAGGGCTAACGAGGGATGCACACTCTAACACTCCTAACAAGGGTGGGTTGCAGAGAAGTATGAGAGGAATGGGCATGGGAAAGCACTGGGACTCCTAGTCTCCCTCAGAGAGCCCCTTCTCCAAAACTTCGCACTCTTCGCTGTGAGAAAAGAAACGCAGGAAAGCTAGGTGATCCTGGGGGAGCAGAGGGAAGAGGGGGCTGGAGAACTTTCTGCCTCCGTGCTGAAGCCTGAGGTCTGTGTGGTGATTATTCAGAGCAGTCGGCTCATCAAACGCAGGGGGTGACAGAAAGTTTGGCTGGAGGGCCAAGGTCTCCTGCCCCACTCCCTGCCACGGCAGCCTGATGCTCCAGACCACCTGCCAGCGTGTAGGCGAGACCTTTCTGCTTGATGCCCTGATAAATTAAGATTGATATTTCCTCACACCGAAGCAGGGGTGGTGGCTGGTTGTGCCAGCACGATTTCTCCAGCTCAAAAACCAGCTTGTGTCAAATTCTGTGAGCTGCTGTAAGAAGGGGATGGCTGCTGCACGGTCCTATGCAGTCATTGCATTGCCTGCCTGGCTTGGTGTTCTGTGAATTGCCATCACATGTCAGTTTCTGTGTGGAGCATTAAACTTCATCCTGGAAAACTTCAGACAAGGGTTAGGATTTATAACTGTGCGCCAGACTTTGCGTATGTAACCCATTGCATTTTTAAAATGAGTTTACTTGTATGTGCTGGTTACGCAGGTGGGTACATTAGTAGCGTGAAACTCAGCTCACTTTTGAAGCGAGAAAGTTTTAAGTCAGAAAGTTTGAGGAGCAAACAAATTTGCAGCAAGCCATTTCAGGGCTTAAGGTTGTACGTGTTGTTGGCTGCTGTGTAACTTCAGTTTGTGTGTAAGGCTCTGATCATGGCAAAACAAGCATAGTCATTTTTAAAGACCCGACCACCAACTGGTGTGGGAACTCCAGCTCTACAGTGGTATTATTTCTGCCCAAGACCCTCTCCAGGATTTTGCCGCGTTGGGTGATGCTCACAGTTGACGTTGAGCACCGGTGAGGCTCGGCTTAGTCGTGCACTCCTGCTGCTTGCCCTCCGCTGGCACCCCTCTGGGCAGCATCGGCTCGTCGCCAAGCCCAGCGTGGGGACTTTTCTCCTGGATGAGTGAGATTTTATTGCAAAAGGGTGAGACAATTGCAAGTGAAGGAGGAAGAACCTGAGGCTGGAGGGAGGGGAGGACAGGGCTTGGATCTAATTCACCTTTCCAGTGATGCTGAGTCCTGAACGCTCCTGAATGGCACTAGGTTTTAAGTTCCTAAGCACTTGCTTTTGCTGGAATAAAGTCTGTATTCACTAGGATTTCATCCTTTGGTGCAACTTGTTTAGTGCATTTGCAGCAGGTTGGCAAACTCTCTGTAACACCCTGTGGACAAAGCCTAGCAAACTGAGCTAGTCAGCATAGCTGCGCTATGGTTTTGTGTCCAGCAGCATAATTTCAGGATTCAGTAAAGCTGAGCGAAGTCAGCATTGCTGCTAAAATGGGATATTCTTATCAGCGGGCTCCTGCTGGCACTGGTGGTGTAGCTGTTTGGGCTGTGTCGAGGAGCTGATCTGACCAAAAGCCAACTTGTGACAGAGAAAAGTAGTTTCCAGCATGCAAGCTCCTTGATTTTTTTAATTAATTTTTTTTTCCCATAACATTTGTGAGTCTTCTTGGACTGCGGTGTCAGCAGAGAAGCAGTGCAGCACGCTTCCATCCCCTCAGGACAGAAAGAGGCTGCGCTCGGTGCTGTGAAATTATAGAGACAAGGTGCAGGCAGCCTTTGTTATTTTTGGCCATATTGCATATTTCCCTTGGCAGATACGTAGCTGAAGAAGTGAGGATTGTTTGGGGGAGCTCAGAAGTTTTTTGGAGCAAGTTTGGTTGTACCAAATCTCTTTTCGTCTTTAAGAGAAAGTTAATTAGCTTAACTTAAGAGTGTAGGAGCAGAAGAGGGGTGCTTTTCCCTGCCTTCCTGAGGACAGCCGGACTGGGAGCCGCGTGAAAGGTGCTCTGGTGGGAGGCTTGGTTTGCGGTGTTGCCGGTGCTCCTGGCAGTGCTGGTGCGTGCGTGGAGGGGTCTGGGCAAAGAGCCGGTCCCCTGTGACAGTGGGAAGCGAAGGGGGCCTGAGCGTTGTCCTGATGAGGAAAGCTGTTGTTATCAAGACCTTTCAAGGAGGCAGGTTGCCTGCCTTAATCACCGAGTTCCAGCTGATTCCCAGAACTCAAGTACACGTCGTAACGGTGTCGTTCGATAGTCAATGCCAATCCGTAAGTGACCAGGACAGTGGGGCAGGGTTTGGGAGGAGGAAGGCACATTGTTTTGGACTCGCAGGTTTCAGGGGTACTTTGGGCAGAGGAGGAAGAGGAGTTCTCCCTTTCAGTGCCAGCAGATACCGTTGTACAATTTTCAGGGTTGGGTCAGACTCCTCCATGGTGCCCAGGTGCCTTTGCTAAGCACGATAAAGGACCAGCTCTTGAGTGGAGGAAACCTTGGGTGCTGCGAGGAGACCAGACCCACAACCAGAGGCCAGACCCGCTGATGCTCGCTGGGGTCTGCATCATGGTAGGGGCACAAGGAGCCCTCTGGTTTGCTGTGGGCACAGCCACCTTCTTTTTCTGCAGAGAAATAACTTCTGCCAGAGTGTGAGGGTTTGTCGTTTTGCTTACTTTCTCCTTATTTTCTTTCTCTCGTAGGATCGTCTTTCTTCCCAACCTTCAGTTCAGTTTCAAGGATCCCAAGGGGTAAGTATTTTGTGCTCTTATTAAATTGGAAAATAAACACGGTGTAGGTTAGCCACTTTCACTTACTAAAAAAAGAAAAATCCTACAGACACTCTTAAGATCTACTTAATGCCAGATATGTTTCATTGTATATTTACTTAAGAGTTGTAGCTGAATGTGGAAGAGAATCATGCTTTAAATATGCTTCTTTTTTATCTTGCTTTTGTCACCTTTCAGCCTAAATTTGAAAGCAATGGGAATAACTTGTAAGTCATCAGCTGAGCACTGCAAATTTAATATTTTAAAATAGACTTTAAGAGGTTGGTTTCAAGGTGTGAAGCAGAACTACTGTTATGAGGGATGGGGTTTTATGTACCACAGACCAATGATGGTTCTTGAGCGTTTTCTGAAACTAATAAAACAGAATATTTCAAACCTATTGAAGGAAAATGTGAGGAAAGGTGTCCTCCTAAAGGTCACACGTCCTGTTAAACAGTCAGTCGATTGTGCAAATTGGACAACTAAAGCTGAAGGTAATATTAAATACAGGCTGTGATCTTGAAGTAGAATGATTTAAGGCTTTGGGTTTAATATTTAAATTTTAGGGGATGGCTAAAGACTAGTTTTTAAAGACTGAAGTATGGATTGTACGTTTTATGCTGTTAGCCTTAATTCAGATCCATTAACTGAACCAGTTTTCCGTGTAGCTGTGTGGTGCTTGTGCAGAGATAGCCAGGAAGGGATGAGAGAAGGATGGGTGAGGTCTTTATGCTGGTGTGAGGAGGTACCCCTGCCCACAGGTGTGAAACTGCAGTCCTGGTCCAGTGTCAGTTTGGCTGAAGGGTACTCGGGTGCTGGGAGAATCATATCTGTAACAAAGCTACTTGTGCAGACTAAAGTCTCAACACTGAAAATCCTTTCTCCTTATAGCTTATTTGCAATTTAAACTATACTGGCAAACGAATTTCCTTGCTAGGATGAATAACCATCTTAGTTAAGAGAGTCAGCCAAAATAGCTGTACCAGGAGAGAGTGGCTGGGAGCACAGATCGATTTGAATTTGTGCTGCCATCAAGAGGGAAGCCGTATTTGCTAATTTGGCTGGTAAGTAGTCCAGTAAAATGAACTGGCCGGTCCCGTCAATTGGCTTCCTGACCTGCTGGCCATGGTGGGGGGCGTGCGAGCGCTGCAAGGGATGGAGCAGGAGCTGGGTTCAAAATAAGCTCTCGGAGTATAAATAATTAACCTAGCTGTTAGCATGAAGTTCTGGAAGTAGTACACTGTGAAAGAAAAATTACCAGCACGCTTTATCTACCCTGCACCCTCTCTTTCTCTGCAAAAGTTCACGTGTGGCTTCGTATGTGAGGTTTGAGATGTTACTAGGCTGGGGAAGACTTTGTTTCTTGGCTGTAAAAGTTCTGGGGGTTTTTTCAAAAGCTGTCAAAATCTGGGGGTCACAAAACTACTGAAGACCCAAATGCTAATTTACAGTGGTGTCACCTTTGTTTCTATTGAAAAGTTAAACCAGGTGTGTGCTTTTTCATTATGAAACTCAATGGTAGGGTCTGCTCCCATGCTCTATGAGGTGGAAATATTTGCAGGGGCTTTGCTGCTTGCTGCAGAAGCAATAATCTCATATGGTACCTTTCACATCTGTCCATAACTAAGGAAATACAGACTAAGGAACTTACTGCAAGAGATTCCTAGATCCTATGTCTCTGAAATAGGGAGAGAAATTTAAGGTCACTAAGGCGGATGGTAATTTAAAACAGGACATTCACTAATGTACATACAGCAGGAGGGAAGTGGTTAGCTCGTTTTCTGTATATCGTATAGCCATGTTCTGAGTATTTCCAGAGCACACAAATTGCGTGGTAGAGGACTGACCAAGCCCTTTGAAAGCCCTTCCTTTCTCTTCTGGACTGGTTTCCAGTTGGAGGTCTCCGGAGTGAAGAGCGCTCAAGGTGCGTTTGTCAGTGCCAAGGCATTGCAGGTTACCTACAACAGTGAGACATTCCCTTAAATGATGCTGAAAACAAATGGTGATTTTTATTTGTCTCTTGGGAGTACTTCCTCTGCAATTCAGGCAACTAACTCCCAGCTGAGGATAAAATAATAGCATTAAAAAAATTGAAAGGTCTTTTTTCTTCCTTTTTTTTTTTTTTTTTTTTTTTGAAATCCATCTCTAGTTACGTTCTAGTCCCAGTCCTCTATGGATGATGGGAAGGGCTGGAGTGGAGAAATAAAAGGAACTTTCTGGCTTGGAGTGGTCTAGAGATGCATTAGATGTGGTAATTGAGAGAAAGGAGCCTTACGCTAGAAGAGGCAAGGGAGGAGCTTTTATTTCATGTATAGGTTTAACAAGAAACTAAGATTGGTGTCAAAGCGGTTCTGCAGTCACTTTGCCAAAAAAGAAAAAAGCAAGCTTGATTTTTTTTTTTCCTCTGTTGTACAGTAGAGTTGCTCTGAAGGGATCTGAAAAGTGTTGGAAGTAAACGGGTGGTCTCAGAAGGCACAATAGCAAATCCAGTGATGCAGTGAGATGGTTTGCATTCGGTATGATGATCATCCATGTGTGCTGCATAGTTACCCTCTAGATGCTCTTCAATACAAGAGCCACTGAAACCACACTGGAACAGTTTGCACAAAACACAGCTAAGAACTCTGTGATTTGTGTATTAATAATCTATCTATGATTGCACCAGAGCACAAGTCGGCCCCTGGGAGGGAGAACTTTTCCTCCTGGAACATCTTGCTCCAAAACAGTCTGGACGGTAACGTCTGCTGGTGGCTGAGATAGCCGGAGGATACCGAGGGACCGCAAGAAATGGATTGTAACGGTCATACAGATTGATTTTTAAGAAATACCTTGCAATTAAACATTTTGGAGTTCACCTGGGCAGGCTGGAGATTGTAGCAGCTATGCTGTACTAGATAGAATAGCCCTGCGGAATGTGAATATTGGCAATTGACTTGTAATGCAGTAGGGATATGTTTAAAGAAAGGAAAAAAAAAAAAAAAAGTCTGTTTACAGCCGAACGTACTTCTGTAGCATGAAGGTTTCAAACAACCACGCTTTCCCTGCTATGGCTTCCCTCCTGTATGTTTAACTTTCTTGTCAACCACCACCCCCAAGTCCTTCTCCTCAGGGCTGCTCTTGATCCATTCTCTGCCCAGCCTGTGTTTGTGCTTGGGATTGCCCCAACCCATACACAGGACCTTGCACTTGGCCTTGTTGAACTTCATGAGGTTTGCACGGCCCCACCTCTCCAGCCTGTCCAGGTCCCTCTGGATGGCATCCCTGCCCTCCAGCGTGTCGACTGCACTGCACAGCTTGGTGTCATGGGCAAACTTGCTGAGGATGAGCTCCATCCCACTGTCCATGTCGCCGACAAAGATGTTAAACAGCACTAGTCCCAAATGCTGACCGCTGAGGAACGCCACTCGTCACTGGTCTCCTTTTGAACATCGAGCTGTTGACCGCAGCTCTTTGAGTCCAGCCAATTCCTTGCCCACCGAGTGGTCCGTCCATCAAATCCACGTCTCTCCAGTTTAGGGACAAGGATGTTGTGTGGCACAGCACCAAATGCTTTGCACAAGTCCAGGTAGATGCTCTCAGTTGCTCTTCCCTTATCCCCAAAGGTGTAACCCTGTCGTAGAAGGCCACCAAATTTGTCAGGCACAATTCGCCCTTGGTGAAGCCATGTTGGCTGTCACCAGTCACCTCCAGTTGTTGGTTTGTGCTTTAGCTAGTGGTGCTCTAGGAAAGGAGGACCCTTCTGTGAATGCCATCACTGTGTGTTTGCTGCAGTGATGTTCACGAAGATGGCCTAGAAGAAAATTTTGGTTTTGTTGCTTTGTTTTTTAAACTTCTTCTGTAGTTCTCTGCAAGGATAGCTCTCCACACCTGTGTGGGACTGGCACAGTCAAATGCCCTGGCTGGCCTGGGCAAAGCAGCAGGAACATGCTTGTGGAGCCAGGCTTCTTGCTGGCAGCCACCTGTTAGGTTGGGTTCGCTGTGTTTAAGAGCACACTTTGTCATATTAAACTAATGGTAGTGTTGTTAATGTCTCTTCTAGTATTTGTGTCCTAAAAAGTCACATCAGTGCTGGAGATTCAGGCACTTGAAAGCAGGAGGTCCCTTATCCCATTATCCACTACACGACTCCGGTGAAGAATCTACCAGTGTGGGAAGATTCTGGGGGCTGATTAAATTTGTCTCTTGAATTGTATGAAAATGTAGATGAAATCGTTTTCTTTATGGAAGCTCAGAGCAGAGGCAGAAAGAGCAAATCTCCTGCAGCTGCCATCAATTAAGAATGATCTGCTCAACCACTCCTGTCTTTTCATCACGGATCTAGAAAATAGGCTTTCTGCATCTCCTTTAGCCTAGAGGGATGCATTTGACATTAATGGTAAGACTTCCTACATGCTTCTGTTAAAATAATGCAAATTCTGTAGGCTAACCAAGCAATTACTCAGTTTCCAGAACTGGAAAATAAATCTTCTGCAGTGGCTTCTGACACTACCTTTTTCACATCACCTTTGACAAAGTCTATTAATCAGTGCATTCACTAAAGACAGGTTTTTTTTAAAAAATTTTTTTCTTAAACAGGAAAGAAGGAGGGTGATGGTAGAGATGGTAAAGCGGTGTGAAAAGGCAGCTGTGGAGTAAAGTGAAGGGGGAATGTAGAAGGGAAGGGTTTGAAACAAACAGCTGGTCACTACAGAGTAGAAAATTTGGTCAAACCTGGTGGGGAAAACTGCTGAGTGTTCACCCGTCGATGCCTCAGGTGCATCTTATCTTCTGGGTGGTACTGGTAGCATCGCAGGGATGCTAAGACCTTTAGGCATAAGTGAGTGCTATTTACCGCTTTGTAAATCCTTGTCTGTCACAACTTTTCTGTGTTATCTTATGAGACAGACCGGTGGTATTCTTCAAGTGTTTATCAGTTGTGGGCTTAGCTAGAAGGTAGCAGCTAAGACCGGTATTAAGGCCTGAACTGGGTGTTAACTGAAACTGGGTGACTTTCCTAAAGACCGATGAGCGGCAAGGCAGCAGTGGGAAGAACAGTGGGGTCTGCGCGTGTGGGGTGGGATGTACGGGGGAGCTGGCACAAGGCTTAGCACAACTGCCTGCGTCGATGCATCATCTGGCGGCAGAGAGAGTATTTCACGTGATGGGCTTCTCGCATAAACGGGGAAAGAAGTATGTGGAAGGATAAATGTGTGTCGGCAGAAGAGAAGAAAAACAATGCCCTACCTTTCCGTGCTGGTACGCATTCTGGGAAGTAGATAGGCTGTGGACTTACCAACTCAGACCAGTTAGTTAGCACGTGTGAAGTTGGGCAATGCTAGGGGAAACGTGCATGGTTCATTCTGTTAGGGTGGTGCCTAGACCGGGGGGAGAGATTGTTGTGAACTGTGTGTGTCTACACCTGCTTTCGGGATGGGCTCTTTCCTTGTCTGGGCACAACCCGGGGTGACTCTTTGGGTAAGGTGTGCAAATGTACAGCTTCTCTTCAGAGCTTTCTCATCTCCTTTCACTGCCCTATTTCGTTGGCTGCTGGTAAGGATACAGTAGATCTGATGAAGAATTGTGGCAAGGACTTCACTATTTCTGGAAGAAGAGTGTATATCAGCTATAAATAGTGGTGGGTGTTTGGTGTTCAGACATCTCCCTCTTTGCTGTAAAAGAATATAGCAAAGTCCTTTCCAATGTATTGGAGGCCGTGTACCAGCCAGGATGCTCTTCTTACATGGAAGGCTGAATACAAATTAAAAGCAGCTTCCCTGAAACAAACGTGCTGACAATAGGCTTGCGGTGCTGCTTCCTGATGCAAACAGAAGTTTGTTTTCTATTACGGATTAATGTGGTTGCAGTATGTACTTTCTTAATAAAGGCTCCTTGACCACCTTCTGCTAGTATCGCTCAAATAGGAAAAACAAACTTTTGCCACTATGCTTATCAAGCTAAATGCAGTATCTTAATTCTGATTGAGCCAAAAATCCTTGAACTGCCCATTGAACTTTGCAGAACTGTATAATATAAATTTACAGTGTAAAACCAGGACTGTTTATTCAAAATGCGAGGCTTATTTGCAGAAGTTGCTGAGTCCATAAACTACTTCAAAGTGTTATTTTGTCTTGCAGGATACAGAAATAAATGTCAAATATGTCAACAGCAGTAAAACTTGATCTTAAGGTTTTGAGTTGACAGTAGTTTTCGCAAACCTAGGTGTTGTCAGCAAGTTTATCTGGTTCACGTATCGCTTCCTCTAGGTTGCTGAAAAGTGTTAATATCCTAGGAATACTTTCTAGACTGCATATTGCCTAGCAAGAGCCCCATGCTTTACAAGTGTGCCTCTGTAAGATAAATTTACTAGGTATGTCAGGGGATGAGGTGGTCTTTGCAAAGAAGCAAGGCGGGAGCCTCGAAATCTTTTCAGGTCAAAGCTGGTGACTGGCGTGTGATAGAGGACAGTGCGCTGGGGCTGGGGTTTGCGCTGCAGGGTTGGCTGCCGAAGCATCGTGCTCCCCTGGAGCAGCAGTGTGCGACGTGGTGGTAAGAGGGGGCAAACGCGGTGGAAACCTCTGGTGAGCCGGAAGGCGGGTCAAGAACGGCAGATCCCACGTGCAAGTCTGACATCATCATCCCGCAGTTCAACCTGCTGTTTCTTGTTGCTCTAGTCAGGTTGGTGCACCCCAGTATTGCAAAAGCATGTACTGTGGGCTTGCGTTGGTCGGTTGTTTGACTGTAACCCGCGGACTATTTTCTGTACAGCTGCTTCCCCATGTTGGGTTTTTACTTCAAATGAGGTGCCTTGCACAGCCTCTTTTGGAGGGATATTGTACACCTGTTTTCAGACCGCCATTCCAGTTGTTCAAGACTGCTGTGAATTGTAAGCCCATCCTTGTGCATTTTGTCCCTACCAGCTTTGTATTACCTGCAGATTCGATAATTATTATTCATTCTGTTTCATAAATGTTTGGGCTTTCCCTTTTGAACCGTAATGTGGGAAATAGGCTTATCTGATTTAATTGCATTTGATATAACTTAAAATGCGTTTTTTTCTCTCAGAGCTTGTCCCAAGTTTATTAAACTGGGTTATGTGAATTATGACAGAGTTCAATTAATTTGCTTGTTTGAAGGACAAAGGTTTTGACTGTGGGATATTCTGAACAGATCCAAAAAAATTTTACAAAAATGAAAAGCTTGTGTCTGCTGCATTTCAGATTACATAATAAAACTTTGCAACTGAAGATCAAATATTAAAATTTTTATTCTCAGGTTAATTGAGTTGCCACTTTTGAAATCTTCTAGCAGATAAATATTCCCCCACCATTCTTGCATTCTCTTCACCTGAATTAATGAATGCCTGAGGAATGGTCATCTAGTTCTTCTGAAGTTTGTGGGGAAAAAAAAAAAAATCCTAAAATTTTGAGAATGAAAGTACATTTCTAGATCTTTTCTTTGCTCATGCAAAGAAACCTGTCACGATGGTTGCAGTAGCTGGTCACCTCATCATCTTCGGTGTCTTTCTTACAGAGTTTGTGTGTGTACGGAAAGTTTTAAAAACATTCATTGTTTCCATTTGAATTTGCTCCTGGGAAGTCATTGTTGGTGATAAGCCTCATAGATAACTGCCCATAAGGAGGCAGACTTGTCCCAAATAAAACTTCACTGAAGGGGATGGAACAGCAACAAACACATTTTTAACGTACTCTAAGGCCAGCTTCTGTCTTCCCATTACTGCATCAAAACACATGGAGCCACTCTATGGTTTAATACCCATGGCAATTCTTCTGGAATTTTAAATATAAATATTAGGATACAGAAATTCCTAATGTTTGAGGTGATTTCGTGTATATACTTTCTTTAGGCTGATCAATGGAAAATAAAGATTTACTCAAAATAAGCTTTGAGAATGAAGTCGAAGCATACACAGCAACAGTTACCTGCTTCCCTCTGCTCGGCTGTATTTCTTGAGGACCAGCCTTAGGTTGATCATAGTATATATTTGTTGGTTTTCCAAAAAGTCTATCAGGCTAAAAAACATTACCTCTTCTGTGGTAATTCAAATTGTCAAATTCATACATACACACCTGCTGTATTTATAGTAAAACCAGTATGCTGAAACATTCAATCAGTGATATTTAATTTTACAGAATGTAGATGAATCTTACTGTCTTTTGGACCCCTATGGTCGTCTTAGATTGACGGTTACTCTGTAGTAACCTTGATAATCATTAAAAGGTAAAGTCGTATATCTAATCCAAGATTATGTGTTTGGTAACTTACCTGATTTATTTCCTTTCTTGTATAAAATGCACAGATTGCTCTTTTAAGCATAATAGTACTTTAAACTTAAGTAAAAGAATATGGTATTCAGGTGACTTGTCTTTCACCTTCATGTCCGGTCACTGTCCCAAGCTGTTAGTAAGCTCTGCCAGTACTGTTGATTAAAACATAAATGGCAATGGAATAGTTCTGTAGTAACACTTTGAGCAAATGACACTGACATTTATGAAGACTGGCCAATCTCACAAGCAAAGTACTGAGAGAAACGTTTCCAAGAGGCTGCTGAATATTGCTTTTACATATCTTTCTTTGTCAATTGTGTTTAATATTCTGTTAAAAATTCAGGCAAATTTCAGAATAAGAGCTTTTTAGATTTACTGCAAGATAATTTTACCTTTGAAATAAAGTGGTTGGATGGCAGTAGATTTTTTTGTGCTTCAGTGTTGTTTTGTATAGCAGCACATTGAAAAATGTTCTTATGCCAATAAACACTTTAATGGTTTATCATATTTACATTTTTGAGGTCCAGCAGAATGTGGCACATTCTGTACTAAGTGATTGGTTCAGCCGAGGAAATGAAGTTTTGTTACATCTGACTAAAGTTACAAAAAAAACTATTTACATTTCACATTTATGCAAATAATGGCATCTAGAGCTAAGTAAAAGGAAAAGGCTTTTAGCACCTGTTGGAGTTGAAATTCATCCTTCGTAGTTTAAGAAGTTTTACTCTTGTAATCTGGGTGTTGCTCGTTTGTTTTCCTTCTTGGAGCTGACTCCCGTACATGCTTCGTTAGGATCAAACAAATCACAGAGTTGGGGCAGTGTCCGATGTGGTCTGTGCAAATTGCTTTCGGCTGTTTTGTTTGCTGAGCTTCCATCTGCTTGATGATACTTGGGCACTTGCATTTAAAGTTAAGCACGTGCCTATTAGTTCCACTAAATGGGAAAGGATGACTTGCTACTTAAATGCTTTGCTGAATGAGAGGCTGAGTGACTGTAGCTTTTCCAGTGCGGTTACTGCTGTGACAGACACGTAGCCGGCGCTGCTTTCAGAGGGAGATTTGTGCCAAAGCAACCTTTTTAGTGCTGTGACTGAAATCATATCAAAACTTTTGAAATACAGTTTCTCATTTAAAATTATGGTCCTAGTTAATCGCAAGCCAAGGAGCACAGATCAAATTTTTACATAAACCTTTTTTTTCCCTTTTAGCTTTTTAAAATTCCCGAAGTTGATGTGCCAAATGAAGTGCATACTTTTAACTTCTACTTGTCAAATGTTGGCAAAGATAGTCCTCAGGGAAGCTTTGACTGTGTCCAGCAGGTAAACTCAAGGTAAGTTTTACTTAACGTTTTCTTTCATGGCAAATTTAAGTAGATTCTGTGGCTTTGAGCATATAGCAAAAAACCTTTAAGAGAAGCATGCTCCTAGTGATGGGCTGCAGTAGAAAATTAATTCCTAGCCGTGGCATGATTTCTTGCTAATTATAAATACTTCTTTTTATATAGAATTCTTTTTGGTTTTGCTCTTAAAAAGGTAACCTTTTGAGTAGTTTCTCACCTCTTCATGCTATTTTTAAAAGCATTTGGAGCTCAGCATCATCCAAGCTAGACCAGATCCATTCTACAACCATATGTAAATATGATTATGGCTGGCAGCATGCTAGCATGCTGGCCATGATGGATAGTTGTCTTATTTTAAGAACCACATAAATCAGTGACCTTATCCGTAATTGCACGGTCGTGGTGTTTCAGAACCCAAATGTAATACAGCAGCGCCTTGTCCTGGTCCTTTGAGACAAAAGGAACACTGTTAATGCCTACTGAAAAGGCAAGAAAATACTGTGCTTTTACATTGTTTCTTTCAGCTTCTAGAACATTACATTCAGCGTAATATCGATGGGGTTGAATAACTGTCCCATTCGATTAACTAGGACATCGCAGGCAGAATTTGTGTATTGATCTGGGAAGCTGATAGCAAACGGGCACACCGACATGTCTCCAAAAGGTGCTGCTCACGTTCTCATCACAGGAGGGCTTCTGCCCTTATTTTCAAAACAGAGATTTGTCTAGATAGTGGGTTTTGGGAGCAATAAGAAAATGAGCTGATTTAATAGCTCTTTGCCTAACAGGTGATCTCTCAGCATCCTCAGCCTCCTCTTTCTCCCCTTGTGTTAGGTATTTCCTACTACAATACAGCCTTTCAGTGAACTCACGTAACCGATGGGATTGGCAAAAAGCCGAATGGTTTAGCGGCAGACCTGGGGGAACCTGGGGCAGTGTGGGTTTTTTGATTTTTGGGTTTTTTTTTTTCTTTTTTTTTTTTTTTTTGATTAAACTGTATCTGGAAGGGGCCAGACAGCTGCAAAGGCTGACACACAGCAAGTGGCAGGACTGCATGCCGGGGGTGAGGGGTCCTGTCTCTGTGCCTGCCTTGCCTCTCCTGAGCATCTCTGAGGGCACTTTCTTCTTTGGGAAGGAGCACCTTCAGTTGAATTAAACTATGTATTTTTTTTTAAGTAAGATTAAATTTAAGCTGCTTTAGTTCAGAATAATTCTGAATAGCATGCCTAGGTCGTTTTAATGTGGTTTTACTAACCTTCTTCAAAATCTGATTCAGACTAGCTTTCACAAGATCCTTTGTAGCCAGCTCTCAGTTTGTGCAAAGTGCCTGCAAAGTTAATGCAAAACTTGTACAGTGTTACACACAGTCATTTAAAAAAAAAAACAACAAACTAAAACAAACAACAAAAAAACCACAAAAACCAAACAAACAAAAAACACCAAAAAAACACACACAAAGAAGCAGAAAGGACCCCTGCAAAGTGTCTGGTCCAATTTTGTGCTCATGGCAGGTCTAGCTTCAAAACTGGCTTGGATTTTGAAAGTGCCCAGCCTTAGGAGGGGGATTTCAGAGCATCTTGGTCAGTGCTGGGCTGGTCCTGTGGTGAAAAAGTGCATCAAGGCAGTGATGTTCAAGGAAATGGGCAACGGGTAAAAGCTGTGCTTTAAATGGCAAGAAGGACCTTTTTTTTTTGTTGTTGGAGATGCGGTGATTTTGGAGCAAGGGAATCATTACATAGCTCTGGATTATGGACAAAACTGTAAGCTGTATCATCTTGAAATATTGGTCTGCGGTCCAGCTTTGTGACTTTCAGAAACCATGTGTTGAGACCTGAGATTCTTGACCCTTCTTCTTGGAGCCTTGCTGGCGAGGTTTAGGGTGGTTAAAGTGTTTCGGGTTAGCTAAAGGCGATGTCCTTTCCTTGGTCAGAGCTGTTGCAACGGCGTGTGCCGCACAGTGTACTCATGAAGAGCGTTGATAATTAGTGCAGTTTAAACGAAGCCGCTGTCAGTCAGTCGAGGTGCCCTCCTGGCCGGGCACGGTGCGCTGCAGGCACGCGTTTGGACTGACCGTGGAGGGCCGGTCTCCTCCAGGAACACCTCCTGAGACCTAATGCCCGCCCTGACGCTGTCGAGGAGACCTCGCCGTCCTTCTCCTCATGCGGGGTTTGCTCTACGTGCCTCGGTTCGAACACAAATCCTTCGAGAAGCAGGCGGGTGGGCCGCAAGCCCTCTCCTCACGAGGCGGACATCTTCGAGTACAAGATGAGGGGAGACCAGGGCGCCAGGCGGTGCGCGGGTCTGGAGGGGAGGCTGGCTCGCCTTCCCTGACCCTCACAGAGCCTGGGGCTAACCCCCGCGCCCCCCAGAGAGCCTGGGGCTACCACCGGCCACCTCAGGCGGAGGAAAGGAGACGTGGGCCGGTGGAAAGCCTCCGGGGCAGGAGCTGCCCGCCATTAGGGTGCCGGCGTAACCGCCCGAGTTGTCCCCCTAGTTGTCTCTGCAGCAGTCTGTCAGTACGGCCCTGAGCCTGGGCCTGCCTCTCGAGTACGGTTATGTGAGGAAATTATAATTACACCGACAGGTAAAACTGATACAGTTTGGATGTGTAGAGATAATTTGAAACATATTTACGCCCTAGCTAGCTGTCAGAACCGGAAAACGTTTTTCTTTACCTGTTAAGACAGGTTTTAAAGTTCCTGATACAACCATACTTCTAAACTCGAACTAGTGCTTGGGCTCAACCTTTTTCAATGTTTTTATAGTCCTGGAGCCTCGCAACTCAGTTGCCTGGGACCTATACAGAATAAAATTACAGTATGTGCAACAAGTGATTCCTATCAGACGACCAGAGAGCGCATGACCCAGGCAGAAGAGGAGTCGCGCAATCGAAGTACAAAGGTTATTAAACCTGGTGGACCATTTTTAGGTATGGTTGTATTTCATTTTTTACTAGATATCTGTACGTTTTTAAATTCAGTAATTCGTCTTTTCAGCATATTCTTGGGAAAGGTGGTGTGTTCAGAGACCTCAGGTGTAGGTAGCTTGCCCTCGTGTTACAGATTTGCAGTCTCCTGTTGCTGCAGTCAAACATTAGCCCTTTTTTTTTATTTTTTTTTCCCAAAAAAGCCTACCAGTCCTTCCTTGTTCCCATATTGCTTGACTGGTTGAAATTTTGATCATTGAGGTGAGGGTTTTTACCACCCCATGCACTTAAATGCTCTGGTTTAGTAGCTAATGTTTTGTTTTTGTAACAGCACTTTTGAGTACCTAAGTACTGTGCTAAGCCATTACCCTTAATTTGTAATCTAAAAAAAATTAACATTGAGGAAATCTCATATATAAATTCATAAACTTAATGTGAAAGACTTTCTTTTTCACACTTGCTAAGGCTGAGTAAATTTTACTTGTTTTATGTCTTGGTCATTAATAAGCAACTGTTACCACAAGACCACGTGTGGGTTTTGTTGTTTGTTTTTTTTTTAAAAAAAAAAAGTTTAAGGTAATGTTGGCATCTTCCTATGGATTGTATCATTTTCCACAAAACAAAAAGTGTTTAGCTGGTATCATTCATTATTAAACTGTTGTGAGTACCGTTTCCCTGAGGAGCCCGGAGACGGCTGCAGATAGACGCAAGGTGAGCATCCACCTTATAGGCACTCAGTGGTACAGGCAGCCGCGGTCCTGCCTGCGGCAGCGAGCTGAACCAGGTATATCCATCGTCATTAAGTAAAACAGGCTCTCACTTGGCTGTGGCTGCGGTCCTCCGCCAGCGCAGACGTCAGTGACAGTGATGGTGCAAAGCTTGCTCTGCCTCGGTTTACTGCAGAGCGTTTTTAAGCCAGCATCGTCATGGCTTTTGGGAGATACAAAACTGAGTGTGTGTGGCCGTGACACTGAGGGAGCTTGGCACAGGTTGAGACTGGGACATCGAGCTGGGATTGCTTGCCCTGTATTGTCTAAACTGCTCTTTAATGGCAGTGTGAGACGAGCCACTTTCATGTATTTCAAAACTTCTCATTGGGAAAGTTCTATTTTACATGCGAATGATTTGTGTGATTCTTGTTGATGGTTTGAATATATCTGAAGTGAATATTTAACATTAATTAAATGGGATCAGGCAGTAGGACAATTACAGTTTTTGGGAGTGCCTTTGTTTCAGAGTGGCATTGAGGAATCTCATGTAGGAGCAGCAGGTCTAGTTGCTGGTAGGACACGGGTGACTTTACAACATGCTTCATGCAGTACAAATTAGAAACCGGGGTTGTTAACCATGTTAATGCTTGATTATGTTTTCAGTTAGGTTTTTTTTTTTTAAAGAGTGATTCAGAGACATGACTTCATGAGGTGTTTTGTTTGAATGCTGCTTACACTATCAGATGTGCTGAGGGTTTGTGTATCTACGTTGAATTTAACTTGTCAAAAAGTTTGTAATGCATTCAGTAAACAACTGGCAAGTTCATACTGTTCTAAAAATGTAACTGTGTGTGTTTGCATGATTAGTTTTGTTCTTTAAAACCAGAAGCGCAAAGCCTAGGGAACAAGCAGGTTGGAAAGGTTATAAAGATTGAGCCTCCGCTGCAAAAACGGAAACAAATTTTAGCTGTTCCTGAGAGCAAGGAGTACATAAGCACAGCTCAGTCTCTGTGTGTCTGATGCAAGAGAGCAAGCTCCAGATTTTCTGAAAAATACTTAAGTCTCCGCGAAGTACCAAACACGAGTTACTGGTTTCAGAAAAATGCCTGATTTGTGTCACATCCTCTGTTGGATTGCAAACAATTTTTGCTACAATGATTTTCTGTCATATTCTGATAAATCTTTTTTTTTTCTGTGTGATAGCAAATGCTATTTAAAAACACAGGGTAGAGAAGTTTGGGTCATTTTCTGGAAAACTGAGATTCAGGTTGGGTGGTATTATTGTTAAATTCTGGATGCGTTGCTTACAAATACTTGCATTGTTCCTTCAGTTGAGTAACATGTCTTTTTATAGAGTTCGATCCAAAATGCTGTGCAGGCCATGTTTTAAAACTTCTCTGGCCTTGGTCCCAAGAATTCTTCAATTCTTGGTGTATTGTTTCTGACAACCTGGGCTTATTTAATAAGAGGGGAACATTTCAGCTTAAAATATGGTGTAACATAATGGTAACTCAAGTGATTAACACCAAGTGTTGGTAGTTTCTTTAAGCAGTGATGCAATTAATTGTGTAGACTTGGTCTCCTTAGACATTAATGGGGAATCTTTTACTTACATGGAAGACCTTTGCATCACACTTTAGAGTAATCTTCTAAAAAAAAATGCCTGATTTGGGATACTGAGTACTTGAGCTTATAAACTGGAAGTATAATAAAAGCACCATCTATGTAAGTAATCAGCTGATACCATTCATTTACCAGCTTTTTTAGGTATTGAACACTTCTTTGTTAATGCCTAGCTTGATGCATCTTTACTACCTGTATTCTTACAGATCTTGAAATGCTAATAAAATACAGTTCTTACAGTTTATCTGGCTTGGTAAATTCTTTTAGAGCAACTTTCTTGTCTTCTCCCAGGCTCCCATGTCACTCTTCTCTTTTTTTTTTTTTAACCTTTCCTTTAGGGAAAAGAGTACGAGGCGGAAAAGCACCACAAAGCATTCGAGATGCTGTGCCTGAGAGGAAGAGATCGACACCCATGAACCTTGCAAATGTGATACGGAGGACTCAAACACCGAATGCTGTTTCTCAGCGGCCGTACAGGGACAGGGTGATTCACTTGCTGGCACTGAAAAGTTACAAGAAACCAGAGTTACTTGTTCGCTTGCAGAGAGATGGTGTAAACCAAAAGGACAAGAATTCCCTTGGAGCTATCCTTCAGCAGGTGAGATCATGGAGTTTGTGCCAGCAATTTTTCCTTCCTGCTGGTATTTTAGTCATAATTTTGAGCTGTGTTACTGCAGTGCTTAAATTAGAAAATAATAAGCAACTAACATAATGCTCCTTGTTTAAATTTTTCAATAAACTTTATACAGATGCCCCAAACTGCAAGTCAATGTGAGGAAAGAAAGATCAAAAAAACTTTGGGGAGCGTTTTTGTTTTACTAGAATGGCAGGCACTAGTTAACTGTTTCTAGCTTTGTTGCTCCTAATGTCTTATTTTTTCCTCTTTCTTTTCCTTAGACTGCATAACTGCTTACTTGCGAGGAACTGACCATGCATTCTCTCAATGGTGTGAACTAGTTTGTCATAGTGCTTAATATTTCCTGTGACGAGTTTGAGGAGAGAAGCTTGGTGATCGCATAGATTAGTATTTCATTTGAACATAGTTGGTGGCCTGTAAATGGCACTTGGCTTCATTTGGGTTCTGTTAGAATTGCAGTCCAGGGCAGGGTGTTCCAGCCAGTCATAAATGAAAACAGTGGTGGTCCGATTTTGAGCACGGTGTTTCTTTGCTGTCATGTGGATTGTGTCTTTATCTTACTTGAAACCTTGTTTTATTCAGTAACTTTTCCATTGCTTGTTTAAGTTCCGCTTGTATTTTTTTATCATATCCATCAAAATTACTTGTAAGCCTATATTGTTGTACAGGTGAAACTTTTTATCCTGTGTGTTAAAAAGTGTCACTTTTTTCTACTAAAACAGTTCAGAAAAGCCTTCTTAAAGCATCATAAGATGCAGTGGCTTCTCCCTTCTGTATACCCACAGACTGTGGCTGAATTATGCGTGTATTAATATGTAGAGTAGGAATATTTCCTATTTATCCAGGAAAAAAAGTGTTTTGGAACCTATTAAACTCAGTAAAATTCAACATTTATACAGCTTTGGTTGATCCTACCCTGAATTTTAAAAACTTGTTCCTTGAATATGTTAAGTGTTGTTGCTCTGTTTGCCCACTGCTA
>NW_009619022.1:0-17532 GCF_000690535.1 Cariama cristata | reverse complement strand
GTTTTCCCCCCTCGCACCCCCCCCGTCCCCCCCCCCCGGAGACATACACCATTTTGCAAGAGCTATATTCTTGCGTACAAATTGAAGTAGTCAATTTATACTTTCAGTTGATTGTAAAATTCCAAAACCTCAGCTCCCTAGAGTATAAAAGGTACAAAAATTTTCTCCTGTCCCATTATGCCTGGCAAAGTTTAAGGAGACTTTCTTTGGAGACTTTCTTTTTCTTGTATGTGGTGTGAACTACCTCACGGTACTGGTTTGCATTCAGAAATGGTCAGGTTAGCAGCACTACACCCTGAAAACCCTTGCTTACGGTTTTCTTTGCTTCATAATGAGGGTTTTTTTGTACAAATCTAAAATCAGCAGCATGAACTTGTGAACATCTAATGTGCACAGATTTGCTTCTCTTAGAATACAGCTTCAATGCTGCTTTTAAGAAGTGAATTACTGTTTCAGGGTATCTTTGTTACTTTTAATTTTTTTGAGCTAGGGATAGACAGACGTGCACACAGATGTGGATTAGCAGTATTTATCATGTTTTCAAGGAAAAAATAGGCAAATACGTGAAAAGTAGTGGTGGTGTGTTGACGAGGTATTCAGCATTTTGTCAGGCAAATTGATGGAGACTTTTTTTGAGTTTTTCTCTGAAACTCTGAACAGGTGTTAGGTTATCAAGTCTAAACCAACACTTGAGGTGTCAATGGTCTCAAGGTTTTACCTAGCTGATTTTAACTTTTTCAGTATACTTTGTATTTTTCTTAAGGAAGATATAAACACATTTTATTTTCAAAGGTGTACAGCAAGGCATGCACACGACCTTCTCATGATGATACTTTGCTGTAATGAACTTTGCTGTAATTTTGTGTCGACAAAATGAAGTGTGCATCTGGGCCTGTACACCTCTCCTTAAACATTTTAGCATTATGTCTTGTTTTCAAAATATAACTTGTTAGACATGAGTACAGTTACTTTTTTTCCCAATTGGTAAAGCTTTGGTATGGCTTAAAACTAATGGGGTAGATGAGTAATTCATCTTTGTACTGAAAGAAGGATTTTAGTACTAGTTAGGTTATCACATACAACTGTTCAGTAGAAAGCTATAGTTTCTTGTGGCTTGGGCACTTGAGAAAGAAGGAAAGCAATTCTGTTTTATCAAGACAAATGACAACATACTGTGGTTGTTAATGGGATGGTGGAAAACATGCATCATTCCAGGCACAGTCTGTACTCTGCCATCACAGTATAGCTGTGTAAAACAAAAGAACAGCAGGTATTCTCCTGAAGTTGAACAAATCTGCATTTGCATGTGGAGATAGTGTTCTTCAGTTCTTAAAAATATATACAAATAAAAGGCTTCTCAACATATTTCATGCGATGAAGTTTTAAAGTTTTGGCATAGTTTGCCTTGATTCTCGATTCTGTATTAAAGACGAAAAACCGAGTACGTGGTGCAGAGAAAGATTCTCATAAAGTATGTTTCATACCTGCTTGCAGCAGTTGGGGATTTTCTTACATCCAAATTTCTACATCCAAAATTGACCACATTTTTTAAAATTAGTGCTCATTACGTGAGAGCTACTTTGATCTTCACATTTAAAAAAACCTGGAAAACTGGTGTGTGATATAATTTTGAGCTATGATTTAGCTTTGCAGTACCAATCTTATTTCTATAGTTTGCATTTAGGTATAATGAAGATTTATTTTCTTAAATGTCTGCCTGTAGGTAGCCCACCTGAATCCAAAGGATAATTCTTACACTCTGAAGGATTATGTATTTAAAGAAATACAAAAAGATTGGCCTGGATACAGTGAAACAGATAAGCAGTCATTGGAGTTAATACTTTCTGGGTAAGTTCAGTCTCTAGGGGAAGGAAAATAGCCATTTAAAAAACTTTTTCTGGGAAACTAATGTCTGTCTTCCCTATAATGAAAGAACTATGACATGGACATTTTTACCTTGTAACCTGAAATGTTGGGTTGTCCTTACAGAAAATTAAACTCATCTCAGAATGCCACCAGCAGCAGCGATTTGGAATCTACTGAAGATGCTCCATCAACTTCTCAGGTATTTTGTGGGGGTTTTTCAACATTATTTACAGTGTATTAAGGCATCACACTTTATATTGGTGTAAAAACTGTGATGTGAAGCACAAATACTGTCTTTAATACATGAAAAACTGAAGCATTTATTTCTAATTGGATTATTACGTATTTTTTTAAAGATGGTTGCACTGTCAAAAACTGCAAAAAACTTACGGTCACATAGCTTAAGGGCTGCTATATTTAGTGTTCTGTATTTCAGAAAGTTTATTAAAATATTCAGGAAAACAAACAATTCCTTTCTACACAGTATTCTGTAAATACACATAGATCTTTGACAGCGTCTACTTCTGTTGGTCTAAACTGCAACTGTCCATCCGTAGCACATTGATCTTGCAGAAGTCTAAGCTCGCCTGTAGAGTCTAAACTCAGCTGCTGAACTTCTTGGTTACCCATTATTGTTACACAACCCTGTGCTTTCTGGTTAGATATTTAAAACTGTTTTGTATTGCCACATAACTTATCTTGGTGTGTAGGAAGGTCTTCTAAATACAAGATACATACACGTTTTCCTTACATGGTTGCATGTGTTCTTTGTGATATGGTAGGTCTAATACATAAAACATGCACAAACATTCTTATCCTACTGTTTAAAACTCATGAAAGTGTAGAATAAGGACAAATTACGGTAGTGATCCACTTGGAGGAAATTTTTTTCTTTTTTTTCTTCCTACAGGCGTCATTTATGCACTCATTTTGCTTCAGGCTAGACCAGGTGTGAAAAGGCAAATCTGAATTGACAGGTAGTACATCTGCCTTCCCCCAGCCTTTTCAGACTTAAAATACATGTGTCCTGTTTTCCTATCAATACAAGAGGATGATGCAAACCCTTTCAGAAGAAGCTTGGAAAACTCTGCATAAAAGGCATTGATTTAAGAAAAAGTTTGATACTTTCTGTGACTCAAGCTGCGGTTCAGTGCACCCAGTATACAGCAGTAAACTGGGAAGTACTGGAAGTCTTTCACTGTTGGGGTAATTACTTTTAAATAGAGGAGGGAGAGCACACCTCTTTTTTTGCCTACCTTTCTTCCAGTCGGAGCATGAAATGGTGCAGGACCCAGGGACGTCTTTACAGCTGCCTCCGTACACACGGAGTCTGACTTTATTTCAACAGGCTGGCACAGAGCCATGCCTGGCACTCCTGGTCCAAGCTGCCACTGGAACATCAACCTGAGCCGTGTATGCCTGCTAGAGGAGAGGATGTGAACCAGCATTCCAGCTGGAGAGCAGCTGGAATGACAACTGTAGCAAAACGGGGTTTTACCTATTCTTATCAGCTTTGCACGTCACACACTCTGATAAGCACGCTGCTGTGTGCTTCTTGGGGCCACTTTGGTAAATTGCGTGGCTGTGTGATGGCGAAAGCTGACTCTTAATCTGGTATGTCCAAACAGAAATCAGTACCTGAGCAATACCGACCTGACCTCCTTGTAAAGCCTTTGATAGAGCTGCTGAAGAGACCATCTTTCTCCCAAAGCCGTTTAACTGTAGATTTGAAGAACAACTTGTTAAATCATAAGATTAGAAGCTAAGAATTAAATAAACTGTGTATTTAGCTGCAGTACTTCCTTGTTTGACAAGTATTTTTACATAAAAACATTATTTTTACATTTTCAACAACTGCTTGTTCAGAAACTCTCCTTTTTCAGAATGGGAGCAAAACTTAATTCTGACCATGTTTTTAATATTCCTTTATTATTACAGAAAGAGCTCTCAAATTCCGATTTTACCAGTCCTCTGAAGAAAAAGCAGAGGATATCTCACCTGGCCAGTCGAGTCCAACTATCATGCAGTGGCCCCTTGCCTACCTCCAACGAGAAGGCCGTCGCTGCCGCCCCTCCGCTGCCTCCCAGCGCTGTAACCACCACTACTCCCGCTCAGCTGCCGCTGCCTCCCACATTCCTTCCCACTTCCAACACTCCTCAAACTGCCATCTCCTATTCCCTCAGCACCCCTGACAGGCAAGGGGCACAAACTCTGCCAGTGGACAGGTTCAGTCAAAATAGCAGTAGCTTCTATGAGGACCAGCAACAAAAATATACCTCTCAGGCTTCTTTGAGAGTCTTGATGCCTGCTGGGGTGCAGGTGGAACCTCCCAAGTCCGCAGATGAGAATTGTGTGGTATTGCACCAAAACCCCGAGACGGTAGAAGAGCATAATGAGAAGGACAAAAGCAAAATGGAAGACGCTATGAGTGTGAGTGAGAAGGAGAAAGACCTTAAAGAAGAAACTGCTGAGCTGAAAAAATCCTTCCATTTGGATTCAGGTGAAGGTATAATACACTGCTTTTCCTAACTACTATATTGGTAACCCTGATGAAAAGGGAGCAGTAAAACCAGGGACTAGAAATGCTAATGGTCTATTTTTTCGCTTGCTATATATTAAGTTCTTTGCCATTATCCTTGCTTTATGGTCATGAAGCATCAATATATTTTTTTCTACCATTGCATTACATTGTAACAGTTTAAAAAACAAACAAACAAAAACCATAAGCTGTTCTGCTGGAACCTTATCTAAAATTAAGTTCGTTTTTAAGAGTTCTCACTCTGTAGTACAAAAATCATTAGAACAAAGAAATCTTAAATGTATTTATGTTCAGCAGAAACTGGTTAAAAGGAAGAGCTAGGTACTAGAAAGACGCAAGGAATGGATTATTTTTTTTTTCCACTTGATTTCCAGTAAACTGACAGTTCACTGAAACTTACTCCCCTTTTTCCATCTGACTTTTACAGTCTGCACACTGAAGATAAAAACTTGTCAAGCATATTTATTGCATACTACTTTATTGAAACACATAGATGAAACATGAATGTATTTCATTGTGTATCACAATGCAAGGTTCTTTGAACTCAGCCTTTCCATGGAAAGTCTAAAACCTACATAAACTGGCATGTGGTTTACTAGAGTTTTGGTTTGAACTGTGCTATGAGCTCCTCTCCATCTTAGCTGCAGAATTTGTTACTTCAAAAAGATGTAGAAATGGTGCAAACTTAAAATGACATTGGAGAGCTAATCAGAAACACACAAAGAATACTTGATTTCTTAATGCACAGAGACACATAGGGCAGAGTTCAGTTCCTTTGTTAAATCTGTGTGTTGTCTAATTTCAGAGGTTTGACTCACACAGTAGAAGTCAGGTTTAACCCTTTCCTATCTCATCCTGGAGGCATCTTTAGAGTATGCAGGGTGCCTCTTTGAAGTGGTGTTGTGCTTGTAAATAAGGGTGCTTTGAGATGGTCTTTTCACCTTTACACTGGATATACTACACCATACCCACGTGGTTTGTGATTGCTTTGAAAATACTCATGTTTGAAACATGTGAACATCTTTCACCAGAAACCAGTAACACAGTTCTGAACATCTTGGGAAGGAAAAGTCTGTACTAAGTTTCAAGTTGGTGCTTACACCGATGCTTTCAAATGGACTGAGCCAGGTCAACAAATGCAGTTGTATTTTTGGAAATTAAATCCTCGTAGCAAAACTGTTCACATAAGTTCTATTGTACATACTATGACTATTAATATTACTGTTTGCATTTCTCTCAAATTTTGTTCCTACTTTTACACTTCTTTTTATAGGCCTACTGTACCATGTTTTATGTTTTAAGAATATAATAATTCTAATATTCAAAGCAAAAGAATGGAATAGAACATCACATCATAGCTCTTTTCTCTCCTTATGACTTAAAGCTCAACTTAGAGATTGACAAGAATGGTTGAGATTTAGCAGAAATACTGTGTTTACACAGTGGCAGTGTAAGATAATAATGAATGTAAGGGATTTTGTGTGTTTTAAGCTTACCACAAAACCCCAAATGAAAAGCAGAGAGAGATTACCAAGATACTGAGTGTTCCTTCCTGTTCCAGCTATTTTTCTCACTTATCAAAAAGATAGGGGGCTCCTGAAATACTCCTTTAAAAAGAGGAATTGGACGTTAAGTATACTGTGCTTTCATAATACCATTTAAAAGAGCAATTCACAAGTGCAAATAACTTTCAAACTCAGTATTGCCACATTAATGAGGAGCAAGTCTTTGTTGCAGGTTATTGAATGAAGCCTGAATGCCAGTAACCCATATGCAATGCTTTTGGCTTTCCTGCTTAGAAGAGTGCTGAAATTAAATCTGACTTTGGATGTCCATAATTGGCAGGGAAGGAGGGATAAAAGCATGGCATGAAAAGAATTTCGGTTTTCTACTCAATTTCTGGAACCTGGATGTTGATATATATATGTATGTGTGTATATATATATCTCTCTCTATCTCATCTTTTGTGCAGCTACATCTGTTGCTGCACAACTCGAATTGCTGTGCAGATGCCACGTCGTATCTTCAAATAAGAGAAGCTGACCTCAGGTTAATACTGTGGTAGCATGCAGAACCTGTAGAATAAAGTAGATGTGCCCTCTTTCTAAACCCTGGTACTGCCTACTGTGGAGAAGGTCGTGTGACCCCTATTATTAACTTATAGAGCTTATTCCAAGTAATTTACTATGGGAATAAAACTGTAAAGGATTTTTTGAAGCTCATCACATTGGTGTTGTTTGGCTGTATTAAAAATCTGTTTATTGCAAGTGTCAAATTTCTGCTTTTCTGTACGAATAGAAGAAACTTGCGCTGCCTCCAGAGATACTCCTTCATCAACAAGTGAACCACCAGACTACTTCGTGTGAGTAAAATAATGATTAACTCTTCTGCCACTCATTGAAGCAGTTGAAATATCACCTATAAAAACTCTCATTTAGCTACAAAATTAAAAATTTACTGATACGAGATTTTAGAATAATGACAAGTTCCTTTAAGTCACCCAGCTGCCTTGTATGAGTACCTGCAAGTTTTAAACTCTGAGGTTGTCCCTTTATTATTGCGGGGGGAAAGAAGTGTTAAAAAGAATTTTTAATATACTTTAGAAGAAAACTTAAAACATTCAGTTTCATTCCTCTTCAAGAACACAGTAAAACAGGAATATGAACCTGTGCTGATATCTCTTCAGAGCTGAGGCAATACAGGAGGAAAGCTGAATGCTAAAATACTGAATAAGTACATTTGAACATCTTTCCTATGTTTTCACTGCTTTGTGCATCTAAGCTGGAAAGGTGGGGAGGGAAGATAGCAGACTTTATAGGCTTTGTAATGCTGGACTTTATATGAGCTAACAGGAGTTAACCATCGAAGTTATTTCTAAAGCTTTGAGGTAAATTGGCGACTGACTAACTTGAAGCTACAGCAATATATCCAATTTTACCATAGAACTGCAGACCGAAGAGCTAAAGAAAATAGAAGAACCTCAATTGAGATTTAAACTTTTAGCTGCTTAATTTGACTACAAAGCAAGATAAAAATGCATTAAACTTGCATGTGAAATGTTACATACCTATGATGACTGGCATTTGCAGTCTGTAAAAAATGATAGAAGGACTTCCCAGTAAGTTTAATTTTATCTCCTTAATAAGTTGTCACACATCAGATTAACATTCCCAAAAGTTAAAATTTAGCTGCTATATATAAAAGCTTTGCATCCTTGACAAGTATTAAAGAACTTCCTTTAAAATGAAATGCTCTAATAGCAGCATCATTTGATTGCCTAAATACTTTTTTAGAATATTAAAACTTTTCTGTTAGGAGGGTTTTTCTTTACAGTTGTAAAATGGAGAAATAGGTTCTTCAAATGCCTGGTGTCTGGGCTTTTTCCCCCACGGTTTTATTGACAGCCTTTTTTTTTAAAACTATGAAAGTTGAAGGAGGCTGCAGTGGAATAACTGGAATAACTTGGTCAGTGCAACCTGAATTTCTTATAAAATGCTTGGGGCGGGGAGGGAATGGGCACAGTGGGGAGCAATCTAAAGCTCTTTTCTCCATTGGAAAGATGAGTTTGAGAAGGTTTTGATGGGCGTTCAGCACTCAGGGCTGAAGTGAGCACCATGATAGCTGAAGCCAGGATGAGCCTGGCATTGCCTCGCAATGCAGTTGCGCAGCATCGGCCGCAGCAGTGACACTGAACCCCCTTGTCATATTTGCAGTGCAGGAGGGGAAGGAGAAGTGTGTCTGTCTGTTAAAATGCTGAGAATTGCCAGGTTCACCAGCTTCTGTCAGAGGAATAACGTCAGCAAGGGAGGTCAGGCTTCCCCGTGGCACCTGAACTTTGGTGCATCTTCCATCTGCATTAAAGCAGGTGGCATGGTAGCACCCTGTGTCATATTTAATCTAGTAAGCGATGCTCCGTGGAAAGACTGAAAGTAAGTCTGGCCCTGCAGGGAAGTAGCTTAGTACTTAATGTGTTAGGCTGAGAACTCAAACCTACATTTAATTCCCAGCCTCTGCTGGGTGAAAGTGAACGGATTCAGCTCTTCGCTGTCTGCTTCCCCATCAACTGAGGGCAGTGATACTAAGGAATAAGGCATACGGTTATTTGATGTAATCTAATATTAAAGTTGGATGACAGTAGCCATTGCTAAGAGGTAAAAAAAACAAAACCAAAAGAAAAAAGCCCTCATGCAAGATCTCATGAAGTTGGTTTGGTTCTGATTGGGATTGAAAAATTTAATGAAGAATGACCTGTGAAAGGAGCAACGTCTGGAACAATCTCACAGATCATCTACTGACCACAATGTCCTGGAAAAAAAATTAGTTCACGCTGTTTCAGACATCTGCCTGATCATTACAGAAAGATTGAAACCTGGGAGCATCTGCAATTTGATTCCAGTTTAAGGGACTTTGGTAGTTTTTCCAGCTTCTCTTCCTGTCTCGAAGTGCTAGGTAATTAATGAGTATAATCACAGCCTTAGCATAAAGATCCTTTCCATCTTAATATAAAGATTATGAGAGTAAAGGAATTCAAGGTTTTTAAGCAAAGCTTAAGCAAAATCTAGAAAACCAAAGCAGATTCACGTTTCTCCCCACCTCTGCTCTCATTTCTTCTTTCTCCACACACTTGCATTGCCAGGTGCTTTGCTGGGCCCTTGTCCTGTGCTAGGACTCTTGCTGTGGGCTGTAACTGTGCACAAGCCAGCCTTCCACACTATTACTTCACGTGTACCTCCCAAAGTGTTGAAGAGCATCTGTAGTTTTCTTTTAAAACCACCTAGCACTCTAATCAGGTGCATCTGGCCTGGGATATGTCAGTGACAAAAGTTGTTGTCTGTGTTGGTACAGAGTTTCAACTTGTTAAATTTTTATTGCTCATTGAAATTAATCTAAGGGTGGTTTGAAGGATTTGTCCCCATGTGGAGGTGCTTCTGTCATTGAAAGAGAACCAGGTCTTCAGGCCAGGAGGACCAGAAGTATTGGTGTGTGGGCAGTGGGAAATGGAATCTATTACTCGCATTGCTGCTTCATCTTGGATTTGTATAATAAGCTTGTTAAACCTGCTCACGTAGGTTTGAGGGAGAGGGGAATGAAGAAAGGTTCAATCAGGGTTTTACCCTCCTTGGAGGTGATGTGATGGTTTGGTTTGGTTGTTTGTTTCAGAATTCTCTGCAGTTTGTTTTTGTTCCTGTATTGCAAGTGCCTTAGTTGAATGGACAGCAATAGAACTGGTGTTCAGTAAAATAACCGAATTTTATCATTAACTGTGCTTTGCTGTTAGATAGGCACAAGTGTAGCCGAAAACCTAACTGTATCCAACTCCATAAGTGCAGTCCCTTCAAGAAATGTAATGAAAATGAATTTTCAAAAGTAAATATAACTTAATTAACCTGTCCCTTCATAGAAAGAGGTTATAACCTAGCAGTTTCTCTTCTCTCACTGAAGCTGATGCGTTTATTGGCCCTTCTATATTTAAATGATTGCTAATGTTTTCTATGTATGCTACACTTCTTTTTTTGCACAGCTTCTGAATAAAACCTCTAAAAAGTAAAATATTAGCAAATAACTCACAAAAATATGGTAGATTTCTATAATTACCTAAATACAGTCCCTTGGAGCATGTGTGCTCACGTGTAGAAGCAGTCAGTCACAGTTAACTGACTTAAAGCTTGGGTGTCTTTTGCTTGATATTCACGATGTCCTTGGTGTAAAATTGTATGTGTGCTTATTTTTCCATTAGAAAATACACAGCTATAGTCTCATACGAGCAACGCCAGAGTTACAAGGATGACTTCAATGCAGAATATGACGAATACAGAAATTTGCATGCTCGGATAGAGAGTGTCACCAGGAGATTCATGAAGTTTGATGCACAATGGAAACTGCTTTCTCCAGGGTCCAAAGAACATCAGGTAAAGAAGGGTAAAACTGTGAAGGTTGTGTTTCATCTCCCTCTTATCCCTTCCAAAAGTCCACATGTTCAGCACAAGCAGACTCTTCAGTACATTTATGTGTTAAATTATATTGTCATGGTTTTGAAAGAGTTGCCAGGTTCAGTGTCTGAGACTGAGTAACCAGTCGCATAGCTGGAATTACCGGTCTGGCTCAGGCTTTGCTGACTGCCTCAGCATCCTGGCCCGGTGAGGGGGTGCTGTTACGCAGATGGGGAACAAGATGGGAACTGCCTGGAAACCAGCGGCCGTAATCCCAAAGCTTTACTGACCCTCTGTGCCCCATGATTTTATACACTTAAGTAAACCTGCAGCTGCACCTTCCAGGTGGCAGATCCTAGCTACAATTTTAGCAAAGAAGGTTGTTAAAAACCTGATATTCTGGCTTTCCAGCCTGGACTTCTCTGATTTGGACATACAAATTCCACATGTTCAATATCAGAATTTTTTAATTCTGTGTGCACGCTGAGGATTTTTGGTTGGCTTTTATTTAGTTTTTTGGGCAGATTGGAAATGTATTTGTGAGCAGAAGGAGTATTTTAAAATCCCTAGTACTGCTCAGTCAAAGAAAGGGAAACCTTGCAGAATTTGTACACGTGCTCAGACCCTGTGTGGGCTAGCTCTGGTTTTTGAAGCTTGACAAAACCTTGCAAAAAGCTCTTCAGCCCTCAAACTCCACCTGCTTGAGCTGTCTGTGAACTCACAGCAGTGTTAGCAGCTTCTCAAAGGGCATCTTCAGGCACGTGCTCCTTTTGTTGCCTGTTTATAGGTATAATTGCAGATCTTGGGCAATATGGGGGGTTGGGGGGTTATTTTTGCAAAGCAGGAGAGTGGTGGCTCATGGATAAGAAAATATCTTGAGTAAAACAATGTATTTTTAGTGCTTTACATAAATTTGCATTTTCTGGTAGTAGTGAAATGTTCTTCATATTGTTTTTTTTTCTTGAAGGTCCTTCGTGAAGAAGTCTTAGAAGAGTATCAAAAGATAAAACAGGTATGAGTAACACCAGATTTGTGGTGTGAGACTGGCTCAAGGCTATTTTTAAGCAAATGACGTGAAATACTAAACTCTGCAGAAATGTTTTCACGCCCTAATTTTCTGTTTATCTTATCTTTACAGTTGAGACCCAGCTACTATGAAGAGAAGTGTAGATGCGAGTATCTCCACAACAAGCTGTCTCACATTAAGAGACTAATAGGGGAATTTGACCAACGGCAAGCAGAGTTGTACTAGTCTTCTGCTTCGACCAGGGCATGTGAATGAACTGAAGTTTATTTATTTAAAACTTAAGATTAGTTGCTCTAAGATTAGAAAAATTAGTATCGAACTTTTGCATTACAGGAGTTTCAGTATTAGCAGAATTAGCTACTTTTGTTGTTGATGATGTTACTTATATGGATATTTGAAGCTGCTTTTTCTGGTCCCTTCTTTTCTTCCAGACTTATGTTTGTCCATTGAAATAATTTTATCGGTAGATACTGGGGACCCAGTGCCTCTACTATGAAGTTGTGCACATTTTAAGAAAATATTGTAGCAAATTGAAATACTTTTGGATAAGTATAAGGCTGTTTTCTGACCTTTCTTGTTAATGCAAACTCTTTGCCTTAAATGGTAGAAAGTTTAGAAATTTGCACAAAAAAAAAAAATAATCCCATTGTTTTGGAGGGTTAAAGAGGCATGTGTATGTGCTGTATACAGCCCATCTTGTTACAGCAGAAACTCACCCCTGCAACTTAAACCCCCCATTGCAGTGGTTGCCTTAAGGTGTTTGCTTGTGTATATTTGGTGTAGTTAAATTATTAGCTACACTACTTCCCACTTTGCCGAAGCACCTGGGAAGCACTACGTGGCCTACCAATGTCCGAAAGTGTGTGCTTGTACTGTGTGTGTGCAACACTGTGTGGGTGTAAGCATGTGTGATGGGGAAAAAAAAAGTAAAAAAAAAAAAAAAAAAAAAAAAGCTGCTACTTTTAAGTAGGCCAAACGCTCAGGTTAAAACAACTGACGAGTGTTGCTGTAGGTTTTTCCTACAAAATTGCTACTTCTATTGTGGAAGATGAGAACATTTCCATTTCAATAGTTTGTCAGCTTTAATAATATTGGGGAAATTGATACTTTACAGAAATGAAACAGATATATATATAGTTTTGGGGCAAGATTATAAAATTAAACATGTAGGTTACCTATTTATATACTACTATAAAATATTTTTTGAAGAGAGATGTGCAAAGAAGCTATTGCCTACATGAAATATATATTTAAAGATTTTTTTTGTCCTGGATGCCAGGAATGTAACAAAGAATAGGTATATTTAACTATAAAATACTGTGATCACCAAACAGCACAAACATTCATTTCATGCAGTTTTTTGGTTTATTTTGACGTAAACCATTGCTTGCTTTATCGTGTGAAAGCACAGGCTATTTGGTCAAGATTGAGCAAAATCTTTGTGTGTCTTACTGTGTTTGTCTTTTAAAATGCTGCCAATTGAAAAGGGAAGCAATATGTTTACAAATCTGATTTTTGGAATTTTTGCCAAAATTTTGGTAGTAGACTTTATCTCCAGCATCGAAAAGAAAAAAAAACCAAACTGTTGTAGTATATCACTGTAAACCAGAAAACGTTTGATTGTCAGAAAACATGCATTCAGGTAAATGGGAGCAATTGAAGTTTTGCCTTAAATTTGTGTGTTTAAAGATGTTACATTCATGAAGATGGAATCGCAGCCAAGGTGCATCCCTTTCTGTTGCATGCCAGCAATATTTGTGTTACCTACTTGAGACCAGGTTGACTTTGTGTCCCTTGGATTAGCACAGTTGTTTTCACCTCTGCATTTCAAATGGCAAAATGAAGAAAAAGACTGCTTGCTTCCCATTAAGAGCTGCGTTCATCTGCGTTTAACGACTGAATTCAGTCTTGAGCGTACATGCGCAGTGATGCCCAGGTACAAATGCAGGGGCTGGTAAATTCACTGCAGTCCTGCCGCAGCTGCACTGGGTGGTTAGCTTTCAACCTGGAAACAAAGCAGCTGTTCCCACTAAAATGATGTGAAGTTCCTGATACCAGGACTCATTTCGGCAGCTCTGTGCTCTTTAAATAAACCGTGTGCCTGGATCTGACATTAACTGCCATTGTGAGGAACACAGTGCTGCTGCTACTGTCTCGCTGTGTTGCAGTCATTCGTAGTGCTGTCACTCTATAGCTGAGACCCAGTGCAGTTAGGTTTACCCCCACCGTGTTTGACCATTGACCTGTGTTCACACACATCTTCTGGGTTACAGTCTTGCAGCTGGAGTTTAGTGCTACTTCAGAGGTCCAGCACGACATATCATCGTCAGACCTGACAAGCTACTGTAAAGGCCGTAATTGAAGGTTTAGCCTATTTGCACTGAGCATTTCTGAAGCCGTGCAAACATACCTGACAGCCTATGTGTTGCAAAGTAATGCTGTAAATTGACATATCCCATGTTTCCCTGGAGCTGACATTCCTGTTTGGCAAATGTTGAGAGCCCGTGGCAGCAGGGCCTCTGACTGTATCGTATCGTTGCCTTTCCTGTACAACTGGCCTCTTCCTCGGAGGAACAAATGCTGCCCGTGGTGGCACCTTGGCTGGGGTTACACTACTACAAACCTGAACAGGCGATTGATGTAGAGAAGGGGCAAGGGTGCACGTCTCCTTCCTGGAAACTGTGAATCTCACTACAGTTTATAAAAAAAAAAAAAAAATACGTGGTCGAAAGGAAGGCGGTAGCCCTTTCCATTTGGCTGGAAAAAAACATAGGTTAGGAGGATTGGTTTCCCATCTTGCTGGAGTTTGAGGGAGAAAAACTGTGCCCAAAGTGTTTTTTATTTGAAATTGTACGTATGCTCTAAACTGTCGCTTGAAGCGGCTCACTTGACTGCTTTTAGGTCTTCAGTTCACCTTGTCAGTTATCAAAAAAAAAAAGTAATATTCACATCTTTTGGAAGCATTTTGTAAAACATGTATACGGCTGTTGGAGGCAATTTACTTCAACAGGTTTTAAACAGAAATTGAGTTAAAGTGTTGATATTGTAACTTTGCTCATTTGCTAGCTTTTTTTAAAATCACAATGTTACAACCAGTCTTTCTACATACGTCAATTCGTGCAAAGACCTATGGCTACTTTGAAGTATAGTTCTTTTCATAAGTTTACCATCATTTGTTTCTGTACCTGACGGGAACGGATGTGGCCAGCAATTCCATAACCTTCTTTTGGGGAAGTGTATGAAATTGATCCAAGGGAGGACAATATTTGGGAACATGAAGGCTTAAAGCAGGGCTGTGAATCCCCTTTTCTGACTTTTGAGAGTATTTTATGACTTCCTCAATTGTTTCCATACAAACTGTATTAAGACTCTATATGTGAAACATCCTGGGGCGTTTTGTTAATGAACATTTGAGCCGTTGTTGCCCCTCTGTTCTGCATCAATTTATGTTCAATAAAATGTTAACTTTGCAATCCTGAGGCTTTGGTCTTTCCTTGTCTGGGGTCAAGGGCATCCTCCTGCATCTCTGCAATGAAGCGGCACGACAAACACTGCCGTGGGAGAGCAGGGTAAATTCTGCTGATGTGCAGGGGGCACATCGGTGGTACCTCGCCTCACCGTGACATCCTGCTGCTAATTTACGAACCGTGCAAGAGTGCTGCTGTCAAGTGTTTCTAACTACTCTCCCTCTTTTTGCCTTGAGTTTAATATCCTGCCTCTTTCACTTCCCATCCCTGTGCTGGCAGGTGACCCGTGTTCCTTGTCGTCTGCTGGGACTGGTTTCTAACCTAAAAGAGCACAATGTTCACATGCTAAATTGCATTTCTTGTTTTTTCTCACTCTTCCAAGTTTTGGACTCCTGTCCGTGCTTCTCTATGACAAAGCAGAGGGCAGAGTCCTGGCAAAACACTCCTATATCCAGCAAATTTAGGGGACTGGGAAACTGTCACAGGCCACAGGGTTTTTCCCTGCTGCTAACACACGTCACCACGCCGGGAAGGAGGCAAGCGTTGGATCTGGATGTTGGATGAGTCGCCAGGGCTTTCACCTCGACAGAAATTGCTCATCTGTTGCTCACTACCTGTTGGTACAAGATGGTTGCATCACAGTTAATAATTGTTCATTATAAATGTGAAACTGATGGATGGATAAATGTTTTACAAGCAGATATCCTTATTCTGGTTCGTATTTCACTGTGCCCGTAAACTGCCTTTAGGATGTGTGATTTTCTACATCCTTAATAGGCCCGTGCGTTTCTGGCTGTCATTTTGATCCATATCCCTAAAAAACAAACCAGAAACAAAACAACGCCCCCTCAAACGGGGTGGGGGGGAAATCGGCACTCTTTAAAACCCTAAACTAGAAAACACTTCTAAAGTTTTCAGTGAAAAAGTCACCAATCCAGCAAGTTATAGTTACCTGGAAGGTGGAAAGCTGCTGTACATCCCTGATAAAAATAATTTCACAGGGTGAGTAGGCTCTGCATTGCTTGGATCTAACTCTTCCACCTCCTGAATGCCAAGTGCTCTTCTAGCATGGGAATGTCTGTACAGTTTTCTATTTCAGCCCTAGTCTTGGAGCAAGTTTACATTTTCATGAAAGCTACATGCGAAAGTTTGATGTTGAACAGGTATTGAAATATTCATATTCTCATTTAACAAAGCCTTGTGCAAACAGGTTAGCAGTGCAGCAGAAAGCAGAGGGCTGGGAGCAGTACGAGGGTTGTAACTTGGCCGTGCCCGGCTGCCCATCTCCAAGCTGGTCACACATCCTGGAGCAGAGGTCCCTGCTCCTGCTTCTTCACTGACTTGATGGCCAACTGGGCATTTCCACTGAGATCTTCGAGTGGGCTTGCATCATCTCCTAAGGTGCCAAAGGCACACCTGTGAGTACTTCCTCTAAAGCCTGGTTGAAAATGCAACATTGAGAAAATGTGAAGTTACTCTCTGGGAATCACACTGCAAGATACAACTGTGATCAAGAGCTCAGTGGTTTTTTTAATAATTAAACTTTTCAAACTTTCAAACTCTGCTGATGCATGGTAGTGGCTGGAACATCCCTGGAGGCCAGGAGCCTGCTCGACATCCTTGGGACCGGGGCAGGACACAGTGTCCCTGCGAGGAAACAGGTGATGGGGCTTTGACTTGTCCAGCTATTTTTCATGTTAACAGAGCATGACTGGACCTTTAAAAGAATATATATAGTTGTTGATTGTGCACTTAGTGCCCGTAGCCACCCCCCAATATAGGATTTGTATATTTTTATTTCTATTATTAGTAGTATTAGTTTTAATATTATTTGCACTCTTTTCACTGTTATTGTTTTATTAATGTTTGTTTTCAGTTTCCAACCCACCAGTCTCCTTCCCTTTTCTCCTCTCTTTCCCCTTCTGGGAAAGGACGGGATTAACAGAAATCATCTGCCACCCACTTTAAGCACCGGCCCAGCCTTAAACAATGACGTTCACAAAGCTCCTCCACCCCCAGGACAGTGCTAGGAAAAGCGGCACAGAATGAGAAATGCAGAAGAGGGAACTGGAAACTAGTGATGATTTTGCAGATCGGAATAGAAAGGACAAAGCAAGTTCTTCAGGAGGAGTAAGAGGAAGGTGGCCCCTAGGATGTCTTGAGTGCTGCAAGGAGCATATGCAGATAAAGCAGAAAATTGTGGAGCAATATACACAAAGTTGTCCTTTCTAGCACCTTTCAAGGTCCACTAACAGCCAAACAACGGTGTGATGTGTGGGAACAATGGTCACCTTTCAGAGCAGGCTTATTATGTGCTTTCCCAGTGAAAAAAATCTTCCTAGCAATCTGGCAGAAAAGGACCACAACTGCATCTAGAAGTGTCTGTCTTAACTCAGAAGTTTTGCTGGCATCCTGGATCAGCATCGTGGTATGGCCGGGGCGGCCTGTTGCTCATGTCTCACATTTACAAGTGCCGTGCCACCACATCCCGGTAAGGAGCAGGTTACTGCAGGCACCTGCTCTCGTTATGCATCACCTGTTCATTTGGTTATACCACTAACTTATCTGTGACCGTAGCCACACACCTGCTGGGGTTATGAAATTCTTCAAAGTTTGCAAAAACAGAAGAATGAGACCAAGTATCATGCAGGCACAGGTCACCCAACGGGTGTTCAACAGCCATGTCAGACACTGGAGCTGAAG
>NW_009619021.1:0-7830 GCF_000690535.1 Cariama cristata | reverse complement strand
CGAGGGAGCTGTGCCTTCCCGCCGAGCCGATGGGGGCCCTCTGGGCCGAAGCTTTGAGCCCGGGTTGGATGACACGCGTTGGACACGCAGCAGCTCTCCGGGAAGTCCAGTTTCTCACCAGTCACCGCTGACCCTGGAAGTCCCGTTAGGCCACCCCAGCCTTGCAGGACCCTCTTTTTCCTCTGGCCACTGGAGCTGCAGTGCAACCACTGGCCAGCAAAGAGACCCAAGAAGTCCAGAGCCCTCTGCAACTTTCCTCTGGGCTGAAGTGAATTTGTTCTTGACGAGGAACTTTAGCATGCCTCGAATATAAAGGCTTCCCACGGGGACTGACTAAGCAGCCCTCCATCCTCCCAAAGGGAGTGGTGGAAGAAGCACAACCAAAGATTCCCTGCTTAGAAGAAAGGAGATAGCCTCCGTGAATGCTCTGAGCGAAGCAGGATTCGTCTAAGCCCCTCCATCTCTGTTGCCTACGTGCCGAGTGTCTGTACACAGTTGTTGTCCTGGTCCAGGTCCAGCCCTGTTGTCCAGCTCAGTTACTTCAATAAGCCTTCAAATTGCTTAACAAATACCACACAAATGTTTAAACCCTGAGAATTTGTACTCTGGGCTCAAAATGTGATTTATCTTCATCTGTGCCTGCAAGATTTATCAGCCCAAATTAAGGGAATGGCTGTGCTGTTTAAAGTGTGGTTCTAGTCAGAAAAACCAACTGGAGTCTCTTCTCAGTGAGTAGGACACATGACCAAACCAGAAGGGAAAAATTGAGAAAGATTTTTCTAAAAAAATCCTTGTGTTTTTTGGTCAAAATTTTTGAAGCATGGCTGAATTTAGAAACATTCGACCAAGTCTGTAGCAAGCCAGAAGGCAGGAAAGGAATTCTGAAAATTCAGTCAGTTTTTTTCCTCTGTTCTTCATCAAAATTTCATATTTTGATGCCATTTTTCTTCAAAAAATGCTGGCAAGCCCTGTGCGGCACATCTGCCTAAGGAAGGCAATCTGCAAACCTCCACCCCTTTGTAATGCAGATAGGAGATGTCTCTATGGATGTGTACACACAAAAGAATAAGAGCACTTGTTCATGTGCTCTGGGCAAGCCTGCTAAAGGACGGGACGTGAGGACTTTAATCCTGGGCATAGAGCAGTGCACTGGTAAATATGGCAGTAATTTCTACTAATGAACCCTGCAGAATTGCAGTTCTAATCATCTCTAGCACGCTTCTTCCTTTTTTCTTGCCATGACACTGAGCTCCCAAGGGAGGAGGCTGCACCCTGGGAGCCATTGGAGCAAGGCCAGGAAATCCCCATGCCATGGACAGCTTCAGAGAACGTGGAGTCCTTTCTCCTCTCTTGAAAGCTCTTCAATTCAATCTCCGAGGTGAAGGCCATGCTCAGAAGGACAGGTCCAAGTAAAACAACCTCCAACAGGGTAAAACCTCAGTCCAGGCAGAGCAGATCAAGAAAGACAAGAAGACAGGCCATTGAATAGTTGTCACTAGGATCTAGAGAGACCAGCTTTGGAGACAGATGACATTAAGCCAGAGCCATACTGTTAAATGCACCTTGTCTGGAGGTGGGAAGGCATGGGAGATGGGTGCAGAGACCCGTGCCAGAAAGGAACAGCCCCAGGAACTGGATTTGCTATTGGCAGGAAACTTTTTCAGACCAAACTTACCTTGAAACCGTATTATTTGTCTATATCTGTGCGATTTCCCATGAAATTAAATTGTAGCAAAAAAAAGTCACAACGAGGCATTCTAGAGGTTTCCTTCAGAAAGCATCGGAGCCTTTTGATGCAGTTTGAACCCCCACACTCTGTACGTTCAGATTATGGTCCTAGTGTGGTCACAGTGACACAGGGCAAAAAAGGAACCAAAAGGTCCTTTCAGGCTGGATGGTGGATGTGATCCTTTCCCAGTAAGTGTGAGGAGAGTGTTTTATTCCTCATCAACTTGCCTGTGTCAGTATGTTTTTCTCCTTCAAAAGAAAATCCTTTGTAACTAAGCCTCTTCTGTGAAGTATTTCAGGGCGCATAACAAAAAGGATTTTCCTGCCTCGAAGTTGTGTGCTGTTAGACATTTCTAGCTATAGCTCTGAGGTTGGCGGTACAGAACAAAAATCTGACCTTTTATGCCCACCATCTTTGAAGCTGGGAGAGTCCCGATTTCAACCTCAGCAACAAAGGGCACATGTAAGTCTTGATTTAAAAGGTCTGAAATGACTCTCATCATCTCCTCTGGCTGCTTGTCTCATCCAGCCGGTCTCACCTCATCCCGCCTCACCTAGAGTCAGGCACAGGCAGCTGGATCCCATCCGCACCGCCATCCCGGCGAGCCCGTGGGTGAGATCAGCAAGGCCAGATGTCCTGAGGTGGGGGCTTGAGGGGCACTATCCCCCTGTTAGTACCCATGTCACATAGCACAGCCGTGCAGCTGTGTGATCCCCCTGGGCCTGACCCAGCCTGGTTGTTGTCCATCCCAGCCGTGCAAGAAGGCATTTGGGACCAGGAAGAAGCCTCAGGATTGACTCTTTCTCAAGGCTGAGCCAGACCCATGACAAGAAAGGAACCCCAGGAGAGAGCCTTGTTTCCCCTACTATCGCCAGCAATACATTCTGCAGCCAAAGACCTGAGAGCAACCCTGGGCCACTCTCTGTGGTCCCCATGTGTCACCAGTGACGCCTGGTACCAGCCCTGCCTGTGCTCATCCCCTTGGCTACCTCACAGAGGATGGCGAGCAGCTGGCATCCTGCTGTCTATGTCTCACACACCATTTGGCACACAGGCAGCAAAGGGCTGAGAAGATGCGCAATGACTAGACTGTGGGGGTTACCTTGCCATTGCCTTTCCAAACACTTTTAACTAAGAAGAGATGATAAGCCACTGACGGGCAGGTGGCTGCCAGTGAGCAGCGTCCCTGCGCAGTCCTTCTGGCACTTGCAGTGCAGCAGGCAATATGCTCTCAAAAAGCATTAGTTGGCAGTGCGTGCAGTTTTTTCCCAGATGGGGAGGTGGATCACAAGTGCACAAAATGCTCCAGATGCTGTCAATGCCTCTGAGACACCAGGTGAAATAAAAGCAGGGTCATGGTATCCGTTATCTCAAGATCTCTCCTGTGCAGGTGGGCCTGTCTGGGCAGATGTGAATTATTTAAATCACACCAACAAACGAGATTTCCTCCTTACAGGATGCATCAGCTAGGCTCGATGTGCTCTGGGAGTCGCAGTTCAGCATCATAGCCCTGTGCCTTCAGTCAGCCATCTAAGAACTTCAGCCAAGACTGAGCCAGCACCTCCTCAGGACTCCCTGGGCTTGTCATAGGGCTGTCCCTTGGGTGGCTCTTTGCCCTTGGCTTTGTTTAGCGTCCCCAGACCTTTCCTGTAAGAGGAACTACTGAAAGTGTGAATTTCCATGCCTCAGGACTGCTCGCTGGAGCACATGCACTCCAGGAACCAGTGGAGAAAAGCACAAGGTCCCATCCCTTGCTGTAGCTGCAAAACCTGCCTCCTTCTCATTGCTGAGTGTCCTACTGTGGGAATCTGCAGCTCTCCCATGCCTCTTGCATTAGGAGTAGAGCTGTGGGACTGAGGACACCCTTTCACTTTCACCGGCACACACATGGGCAGGTTTCGCTCCTATCTGTGCTAGTTCTGCTTTTGGACAAGTCAAGGGACCGTCTGATGAGCTGTTAGGGTGTTTGAGTCCAAAGCCTGGTCCTGGGCTACAACTTTCCCAGGTCTGAGCTGCTTTTGAGACATCTGCTGCCCAGGGCTGAGAAGAGGTTCCCAGGCCTGCTCAGAAGAAAACCGTCGCTGCCTGCTTGGCTCCGGAGTTTGGACGGGAATTCTCTTGTTTTTCATGAGCAGGCTGAGCGGTCAGCACATACCACGAGCAACAGTCAGAGGAGCAATAAATAGCCTACCCAGACCAGAAGGAGACAACCTGTTCAGACTGGACCGCTCATCCCCTGCGCCGGGCAGAATGACTATTGCTCTGCGTCAAGGTCTCGTGCGTGCTGGGAAAAGAAAGCCTCCAGCCTGGCCCAGACTGCACCGACTGGGTCCTCCAAGAGAAGCTATAGTTACTTCTTTGAATGATACATCCCAAGGACATAGTAGGCAGTCATGGCGGTTGTCTTTGTTCCAGGGGAACATTTCACTCCTGCTCCCAAAGCTATGCCAAGAGGCAGATGCCATCACTGCAGGCTGGCTGTGGACTGCTCCTCCAGGGCTGGTTCCTATGTGGGATCACACCCAACCATACTCCTGCATCCGAGCAAAAGTCCCAGCTTTACTCGTTCTCCAGGAAAAGGAGCACTTTGAATATGTTAAGGTTCTGTAACTCATCCCAGGAAACTCCTGGTTTTTGCAGATTATGTTTCTTTGTGGTCCTACAGCATCCGTAAGACTGTGGGGAACAGGACAGGTCCCAAATAGTCAGTGCAAGCCCATCACTTAGCATTTTGCCTTCTCCCCTTTAAGGTCTACAACAGAAGCAGGCGTGAAGGGTGTTCCTACTTCTACAGGCCAACATTTCCTCCTAGTCACCTCGTGCCGAGCAACAAATATGGAATAGCCAGGGGTTGTAAAGTGCTCTGAACCTGAAAAGTGCTAACTAAAAAAAATAAAGCACAACACAAGTGTTATTAATAAATGCCAGCCGCTGTTATATAACTCCTAATCATGAGCCGCGTCTTTCGGCCCCCATTGTTCCATTGTCAGGCCCCATTATCTGGGAACTCTTACCCACGGACCACAAGAAATAGCCTGGGCTCTGTGGGTTTGCAAACTTTGTTGTTGGAAAGCTTTTCATGCAATTGTTTTTGCTTTGTGCTGTTGCCTTCCTTATTGTACAGATGTGGGTGTGTATCGCAGCCCACACCCTCTGTCTTTTGCCCCAGGATAAGTTTGAAAATGAGCCGATCTGTCTCAGTGAGTGTTTTTCCTAAGAATCCTCTTTAAAACCAACAACATTCAAACCAAAAAAACCCTCATTTTCCTGAAGTGAAGCTTGTGCTGGGGAAAGATGCTGGCCTGCAATCCCAGCAGAATAAAGACGGCACTTTATCCTCAGAAGAGACTCCCCACAGGACTGGCAGTGCCTTAGCCCAGGCCTGAAGGAAGAAGGGAATGTGAGGTAACTGGGTCTCTGGGACTCATTCGAAGCAGGGCATCTCTGTGGTTGCATGGTTGGGCTATCAGTCCTCCCTTACCAGCCCAAGAGCTTTCAGCAACCTCGCTTCAGTGCTTTGTGTCCCATTTGCTGCAGCCAAAGGTGGCTTCTGCTTCTGGCTTCAAGGTGGGCTTCTGCATGGCGTTTCTACCTGGGAGTCAACATGAAGCTCATCTGGCACCGGTGCAAGTCTCAGCTCTCCTTATGAGCTAATTCAGATCTGTGCAAGTTTCCACACGCCGGTGAGGAGCGTGTGGATCTTCGTGGCACCTTCACACTGGTCAGTGTGAGATACACCGGCATGGGAAGCTCTGCAGGCTGGGTCATGGCAGTTCAGGTTGGTTGGGTCACAGCTGTTCAGGTTAGAAGTGCTGTCGTTTCCCAGGGCTCAGGCTAGAGCTGGCCACACGGAAAAATGGCTTTCTTGTCAAAAAGAGAAATTTTACTGAACTTCGTCTGGATTTGGAAGAGAAATTATAAATCAAAACCAGAAAACGCTCGTCAAAAAGCTTTTGGTGTTCAGTTTCTGAGGCCTGTATTTTCTCTACCAACAACATGTTTTAAAAATCAGTGCATTTTTTTCTTCCTTTTGCTGGAAAACCTGAAATGACACAGGAAGCTAAAAATAGTAACAATACCCTACCAAGTCATTGGTGTTTTTCAATCAGCTCCAATGTAAACTTCGGTACTGGCTCGGGCAGGATTTGTTATTTTTCTGACCAGGGCCTGTATTAAGGTTGTGAATATATCCAACCAAAATGGTCTAGGAAAGCCACCAACCGGTTCCTGAATGGTTTTCCCTGGAGCTCATCCAGCACCTCGCACCTTCAGGCAGCAACAACCAGTAAGGGCAGGGATGCTCTTGGGATGGGGATGGAGGTGAGGAACAGCCGTGGCAGTGCTGCAGCGTAATCACGGCATGGACCCCAGCCTGGGGCTGCAGCCCTGGGGTCACCCTCCCTCAGTCCCAGGAGAGATGGGTTCTGGGACGCTGTTCTCAAGGACCATCCTTGGTGGCTGCATCTCCTCCCCAGATGAGTCTGAGCCCTCCGAGGCGGATGTCCTCTGGCCCATCCTGTGTCTTGCAGCAAAGGGCGGTTGCAGAACATGCGTGGCCACGACGGGGCATCTTCTCGCCTCGTTCTGCCCAGACGGTCCCAATACTTTCCCTTTAAGAGGGAGCGAGACACAAGGCGCAAAGGTTGTGTGTGCTGCGTGGGGAGCTGGGGCAGCCCAGGAGACCACTCTCCTGGGACCTCTGCATGGCATAGAGACGTCTACCTAACAATTGAGGGAATATTTTCCACCCAAAGAATCCATCTCGTGGTCCCCTCTTCATTTGTGACACAAGGGAAAATGTGAAGCAGCCAAGACGCGTGAATCACTGTCCCAAACAACATATAATGAACTCATAAAATCAAAGGCAGGGTTTGTTTCAACCCGTGCTGCCAGGGCTCCTTGGACATTGTCTGGAATGAATTTAAGTTGTTACAAAACTCTCTGTGTCTCTGTGTGTCTCTCTTCCCCCCAACCCGTCTTTCTTCTTTTCCCCCTTCACGCTCTGCTTTCCTATGAGCTTCTTCCCCCTCCTTTCCCTCCCACCTTTCCTCTCCCTCTCCTGCCTTCCTTCTCTGCCTGTTTGCCCTGGTCCCTCCTTCCCAACCCTTTGCCCCAGCCCTCCCTGTGGCTGTCGGCCAGGTACCCCCACCACTTTACACACAGACTCATTTCCAGGACAGCTTCAGACCAAGACCTTTAGCCGATTCGACAGGGCCCATACAGTCTGTTCGGTCCAGGGTTTCCTTTGGCACCTCATTTCTCCTCCCCTGAAGCACCTAAAGCTTTTGGAGGACTTTGGTGTTGGTGGTTGAAGTTCTCGATTTATCCTCCCAATCTCTCTTCCGTCAGCTCTGCCGTCTGGGACTGCTGACGAGGAGGGATGGCTCCCAGCTGGTGTCCCAGTGCACTTGGGTGTCCTGCTGGGGCAGATCACAGACATCGGGGCAGGACCACCATGTACCCCATGGGCTGCCGTTGGGGAGAGGAGCTCTCCCCCTTTGACTGGGGGATGTCCTAAATTCCTGGCCAAAGGACTGGAGCAGGCCACTCCGCACCTTCACAAAGGCTGCTGCCTGGAAGATGTTTTCCTGACTTGCCCTGCTTGTGTCACCCCAAAGTCCAAAGCAAGAATTCATCTTTCTTCTTCCTCTCCCTCCACCTGGCACGGCCGGCTGGAAAGCCCTGCATGCCGGTTCAGCTGTCCCTGGGACACCAGGGCTGGGTCACCGGGAGCTGGTGCCGGGGTGTCGAGCACGGTAGTGGAGACACGACCGGGTTGCACAGAGATGCTGCTTGTCCTGCCCTGCAGCTCGGGGCAGGGCTTGGTGCAGAGACTACCTTGGGGGAGGGCTGCAAAACCGGGGGCTGCTGTGCCACCCTCACAGGGATGCTGCTGGCTCTCCGGGCTTGCCCCTTCCATGCCCCGCTTGCAGTGCAAGCAGCTCGCTGGGGAAAAGACGCCCTTCGCAGGGAGGGCTGGGGACATCGCGTCCAGCCTGCGTGCAAGCCTTGCAGGCACCCTGCGCTGCACAGCCTCGTACTGCTCTAACTCCTTGTCGTGGTTTAACCAGTTGGCAACTCAGCCCCACACAGCTGCTCGC
>NW_009619020.1:81039-108208 GCF_000690535.1 Cariama cristata | reverse complement strand
TCCAACCATAATGATTCTACGATTCTATTTTATGACACAACAGAATATAAAGTATCTTTACAATTTTTCTGTTTTCAGATACATATTTTTTCAGATACATCCAATTTCAGATCCTGTCACAGAAACATGTACAATAAATTATTTCATTCTTCCTTATCCACTCTGAAGAACTTCTTTCTCATTTAAGCACAATTAAATTCAGAGCCCAATTCAACCATTCCAGGAGCATTTATTACACTATATAAATGCCAAATTGCCAAACAGACATGGGCTTTGCCTTGTCTCCCACAGAACAAAAGTACCTCAACTGATAAGCTGGCTTTTAATAACTTTCAGTGTATATATTCATTGCTCAAGGCAATCATTCAAGGAACTTTGGAGAGTAACAAAACCAGAAAAGGATGAATTTCATTCAAAGCTAAGTAAGCATAGTTAGTTTGGCAAAAGCAATAGTACCTTTTTCCAGAGGTGTGAAAAAGTAAAGATTACTAGGCACAGTTTCTGAAGCACTACCAACTACCTTGCAAGTTAAAACAACTTTACTTATACTCCTGATGACCCTGTAACAAGATCATTACTTTACGATACATAAATAATATTAAATAACACAAAAACAAGAGCTGCTTTACATTGGTCCCAGTAAACTGATATTCTTCAGGCTTCAGAAATACAAAGGAATTCATCATACAGCTGGTATTAGGTTTTACAGGGTTTAATGTACTCACCCAATCAGTAAAAATTCATTATTGTTGAATAAAAATAAAATAAGCTACTAAACACAGTAAAGTACTGTTAACAAGTAGTAGTCCCAGACAGATGGTGGGAAAAAAAACCAAACCAAAACAAAACAACACACAACAAGAATTTGGTGAATAAATGGAGGGGAAGGGGAGAGGGAGAAACAAATGCCCCAAAATTTCATAAGCACTCTGGAAGAAAAGCACAAGCCAAATACCATGAAAATTCATTAAGATTAATCCACATGCCTTGGTTCATTTATTTTAAAAAAAAACCAAAAAAACAAAAAACAAACAAAAAACCAAAACACACATGACCAGCTCTTACTGGCTATTGAGTCATAGCACTTGCTGCTGAACTTCATTCAAATATTTGTATGGAAAAATCACATCCATTATAGCACCATTCAACTGATGCTTAAATCTCCACTGCAGCAGCAGCAAATCCAGTCCCTAGTGCCCACATCGCCATCAGTTCTGTCACAAAGGAGCTATACTCCTCACCAGATGAAAAAAAGTTAAAACCACAAAACCACACAAAGGTAGCAAAAAGAGGAGGGAACAATAGTCTTCCCAGTGACAGAGCTGCTCTGCCCTCATTGAAAACAGGTAGTAGGGTGGCCTGAAAAGAAAAAAGTCACCACATCCCTTCTGCTTACCAGAAATTCTCATGCACAGTAGGAGAGACTCAATTCCTCTGTCAAATGAGTCCAATAAAATCAGACCTTATTCAGCCACAGGAATAAAGTGCAAGGGCAAATGACAGAACTACACTGGTTTGCACCTACCCTTGAAAACATAGTTTTAAGGCACCACTTGAAGGCACGCAACTTTAAGTTAAGAAAACGCCAGCAGTTGGTACTTATCACTGGCTAGATTTTAAATAGCACTGGCTCCCTTTAGACCCACTGCATAGCATTGGGCTGCACAGTTTTTGCATCTTATTCTCAGCTTTTCCTTTTGATTTGTCAGAATAATTCAATACAGGCTCAAATCAAAGTAAATTCAGCAAATCAGATGTAAGGGCAAATTTCCAGCACTACAAGAGATGATACTTTGTCAAGTGACATTTGTACTAGTTAAATTTGAATGTTTGAAAATATGGATTTTTATCTACTGTTGCAAATTGGTCTCTGATCCATGCACTCATCCTTTTTTAATCATCTAAGATTTGCTTCATCGTTATACTATGACTAGCAAAATATACTGGGTTTGACTGACAAGAAAACACTTGGATCAAAACTTGTTGTTTCCAAAACCTTGGCCTTTGGGTGCTCTGACAATTTTCTTATCCTCCTGTCAATCACATGGAATTCACACTCTTGAATACCTGACCCTGTGTTTTGAATTCCCTTCCCTGTAACCTTCCCTTTTCCCTAGATTCCGAGTCTCACCTTCTCACAAAACAAACTTACATCTGTCCTAGAGAGGCTTACCTTCAATGCCAAATGGCTGTCCTTCAGACAGGATAAGGGAGAAGCAGAGTTGTGCCCCCAACTTGAATCGAAGATAAGGAATAAAATGTCTGCAGGACCAGATCTTAAATTCAAACAGATTATGGAAGACTGGGGAACTACTGTGATGCAAGTAGGAAACAATACTGTAAGGTAATATATGAAATGAGCTAATTTAGCATTTAGAAGTATATGCAAAGAACTGTCTAAAAGAATCTCCTCATCAAAATCAATAGGTACAAAAAAAAAATCCACATTAAGTCTTAAATCCTGCAAAAAATGGCCTAGAGTACCAGAGAATGGCAAAGGTTTTTTCATGCTTCAAGTGATATATAATAGCTCAAGAATGATTCAGAAACAAAGGCCAGTGAGAAAAGGCTGGCATCAGTTGCATCACATTTTAAAAATAGGTAATTTGAGTTTAATTTTACAAACCCAGTGTTCTTCCTGATGTTCCAGATTTTGCAGTGCTTGTGATATGTAACTTCACAAAATGAGGGCAGCACAAATCTCTGCTCACACACAGTCAAGGCATCAATGAACTGCATGGGAGTAAATCCTTTTCAGTAAAACATACAGTATCTCAGTTTCCTATAAAAGTTGAAGCATTAGATAAACTTTAGTATGCCACTGACAGGAAAGTAATAATAAAAATAAATATACAAACATGTGGAGAACAGTCTTCACAGACTAGAGAGGAAATAGAGCAGAATTTATGGCAGAATGAACCAACGCCAGGAGCAGTGGATAAGAAACAAAGAGCTAGATATCCAGCTATCCAGGAGAAAAATTAGGACATGAATGAAGCCCTTAAGAAGTTAATTATGAACAAAATATATTTGTAGGGTTTCCTTCCCCACTAAGACAAACCACTTTTTCCACCAGATAAAACACATAGCTGTTTGCGTGGTGGCAATATGGTCACGTCATCGCAGCTGTACCTCAGGGGACACGCAAAACTGTGTCGTAAAGCTCTTTAGCAAGTGTAAATGGGAAGAAAAGAAGGTCAGATCCCTAACAACAGGGGAACACCTTAACTTACATCGACAAGACTCTAGAAGCTCTAAGGCAAGTCTAAAAACATGATTTCTGAACAATGTAATTTCCAGTAATCCTTCTTGCAGGACTTTTGTTGGCTTAGTTATTACATGTGTCACTTCTTAGCCCACCAGCATAGCTTATCTTTACTTAATTCTAAATGTACCTTGACTGTGTCAGGACCATTCATAGATACAAACAGTCTGATTCTTCATCCTCAAATTCTTCATCCTCCATTTCTGCAAGTATTCAGTCCTAAACGAGTCATCAGATTTGTGTGCACTTGACTCTGAATCAACAAATTAGCATGCAGATTGCAAAGACAATAAGCTAGGAAAAAACACTCTTGATCCATTAAAAACCATTCCTCCTAGATGATTTATTCATGTAAATATAGCAAAAAGGTAGGTTTCAGAGAAATTTAAACAACATGAGTCAACAACAAAGTATGATTGACAAGAAAAAAAGCTGAATGTTGATATTGAATAATGAGTAGGGATCAAACAAAACTACAGAAATTGAAAACCTATAGAAAAATCTATCACACTGCCTTTATGAATACGATCTTCTGTGAGGGCAAGTTAGAGAAAAGGGTACCCTAAATGAGTTTCTAAACTTAGTATTTCAAGCACACCGACATCCGTTAGTTCTGTTTGGACTCAACTCAATATGATTCCAGCAAAGAGTTGCTCCTAATGTTAACAATTAGCCATCATCAACCCTTCTACCCTCAGGTGGCTTTGAAGAAGACACACTAGGGATCAGTTTGGCCTCAGGACTTTGGTAGCAAGCCCATGAAATCACCACACACAAAGAACAAAACAAAAGCCCTAAAATCAAGACCAAACAACAAATCATTAATGCTCACTGAGAAATGTGTTAGAAATATCTACCATGAGAGCTTTTAGCAGATGTCACAATGACGAACAGTAAAATCACAGGATGAAACCAATCTACAAATTTCATAATTTCAAGCTCCGAGTTTCAATAAGCAGCTGTTCAGGTTGTCACTTTTCTTTACCCTCTGTATAATTTCCATGGCTCAAAAGCAGAAAGTATATATAAATAAAAATTGCCAGTCACATTTATGCTAGCTGATGTGCTACTACCATTAATTTTCCTTATCATGTGTTATTTCTCAGTACAGAGTGTTAGAGCTGTCAAGATATATTTCCCTGGCTCTTGTCCTGTTAACATATTAATTCAAACACACGACAGACCAGCTTTCATGGCTCTGGCAGAGACACTGAAGCTGTATTTCTAAAAAATATATTTCTGGCAAAAAAAGTGGTAGCCCTAGAAGTTGCTGGATAAAACTCACAGGAAGAAAATCATAGCTAGGAAAGAAAAAGAATGGATTTAAAGGAGGAATAAAAACATATCATCCTCTTGCTAAGTTCTGCTACATCCTTAAAGCCACAGGCAAATCCCATTCTCTTTGTGGCCATATTTGAACAAGTGCATGAAATAATTTTTATAGACAGTTTACACACTTGTGTTTTATCCTGGTTCTCAAACCCCCAGAGCACTACTTATAGAAGAAAAGCAAGTTTTTGAAACACCAAAAAAACAGCTTTTGTGGTATATTTCAATTTTGATGGCTTCACTAAAATTCCTTCCTTCAACTTCCTAAGAAAGTCTCTACTCTGCTAAGAGACACAATGAGGCAGTGGTTGGATGCAAGACGCTCCTTTTGTAGATTTGTAAATTTAAGCTCTATATCAATCCTCTTTACTGTTTACTGAAATGACTCCTTGGACTTTTCAGAAATACTCTACTTTTAGTGCCTTTTATTTTAGTCAAGCTCCGGAAACAACTCCAAAGCAGTCTCTTTGTAGTCATAGGGTTCTGTTAAGACAATGTCAAAAGAAGTGGAGGCAGAACTCCTAGGAAGAGGAGACAGAATCCCTCAAAGAAGCCTTCCAATTTACTAGATTCCTCCTTGCCAGCATTCACCAGCGTGCATCACTTGTCAGTCCAACGTACTTTGTTACATCATGCTATTCTTCTGGTTGTATTTAAACCATCCCATCAGTGTTTGTGGCAGTTCCCTCCACTAGTTGGTTTCTGTCACCCGAAAACAGGACATCTCCATTCCCTGTTTCCATTTTTTATCAGCTTCAGAGGACTGCTCGGACAGTCTAAATGAAAGATACCGTCTAAACATTATATTCAAGTACACTTTAGGGAGAAAAACATCCCAGAACAAGCCTTCAATAGTCTAATACCTCTCTGTTAAGACTATTTTTTGGACGACTTGTAACGGTTATATTTCTTATTGTTAAGTCAGAAATATTGCATTATCCATTAGAAAGCCACTTTAGTCTATGCTTAAACTATTACCAAATAAAATGTCTCTGAAGAGGACTTCAAGGAATAATCACATTTACCTGATTTACTTCAGCCTTCTCTATCTAATTTTACTTTCTTCAAAAGTAGCATTAGTTATTGTTCAGAATCAATGACCTACGCAATAACTTATTAAAAAAAAAATCAAGTGTATGTAAGCTTTATCACATAGCACTGATTTTCTTATTCACTTTTTCCTTTAAACAGCTTTAATGTCACCTAAAGACCTTTCCATCTGTCATTGTCAGGTGCCGCTTCACCATCCCATTTTAAAATCACTTTTATACCTCAATACCCTTCAGAGCTACAGGCTGTCATTACATCGCAGAACTGACAGAGAGAACTGCCATCGCACTCCAGAATTTCAGCAACCCACTGCAGCTTTGTCAGGAGCCAGCAGCCAAGGCAGCCCATAGCTGCTTAAGCTACCAGAACAATCCAATGAATTGTTTCCATTTATTTTCAGATCTTATCAGAGAAAAAAAGAAACCTACACAGTGGTAAACTCCTCATTGATCTCATTAATGATCTCTTAGAGACAGGTTACTTTTACTGACTTATTTGCATGCATCTGCTTAAGAAGTGGGCTATTACAGCTACGCCGTAGATCTCAGGCACCTGCCAGGCTGATGCTCGCAAAGCAGGGAGCCCCAAACTGTGAGCTGAAGGTTGAAACCGGCTTGACTGGTGGTTTCTGCACTGCCAGTTGCTGGAAAGTCACAGTGAAAACAGCCGGGTTCTTGGCTACTTGCTGGTCAGCTTTTGTAAGTGAAATGGGGAACCTGGCTCCCGAGGAAGTTCTATGTACTGAGTGTCTCTAGGCTGGTCAAGACTCAAATTGTTCCTGAAAGCTCACGTACTCATGAAATAAAATGACGTTTCCCTGCCCACTGCCCTTGCTGACTTGGACTGATGTTAAGATACATTGGAAAAGCATTTTAAAGTGAAACCACACATAAAAATATGGTAACATTAAAAAGTTCAATTTAATTCATTTTGCTCATTTTTGTGCACTCGGTCACTGCCTAAATCACTGTTCTGTGAGCTAAGCTTTCTAGTGACAGAGTTTTCTTAAAAACTGGGGATCTTTCAGTCATTTCTAGAAGCAGTGGAAATTGATGTTGCACTTGATTCTAGCAATAGAAATTAGGGCGTGGAAGAAAATGGGTTGTGCTTGGTCTCAATTATTAATTAATTTGGTCATTCAAAAGCCACTTTTGAAATTTCACTTACAGCATGTTTTCTGATTTATTTGTTAAGCTGTGTTTAAGTGCATCATTTATTTTCCTATTCTCAAGCCAATTTTTTCTGCTTTCCTTACACAGCTTATCAGAACATATGATGGAGAAGAGACTAAGGTAATGTTAAATATCAAAATATATTTTTGTGGAAACAAAGACTGAAGCATTTTTGGAAATCGTATGACAACACATTATATGTACTATTTATAACTGGAGAGTAACATTGTTCTCCAACTTCAATACCATTTACTTTTGAAAAGCCCCGAATACCTGTCAAGAAAGGTACTGGTGCAGCATCTGCTGCCATGTTGCAGTTCACATGGACAGACAGACAGTCAGTGGCTGCATCCTCTTAGATGTGCCCTTACCCTTTGAGCTTGAAATCTGGGATCATAAGCTATGAATTTGTGTCTATCCCAAATCTTCATTCAAGAAACAAGCCTGTACACATAGCAAATTCTTTTCTAACATTAAAAATCGACCTCTCTTCTCTGTCTCCAGAGTAAATTACTGACCATTCTTCTCAACAGTCCTCTGAAATCAGGAGGATCATACTAACTATTTTAAAACAGCAAGTCCTCCAGAACATATTAGGGTCTGTTACACTGATGCAGAACACAAATTCAGTTTACTGTGAAATTATGCTGTTTGTAAGCCTATTTTCACTGGCTGGCTATACCAGTCACTGGTTAGAGAAGAGGCACCAGAGAACTATTCAAAAGCAGTTTAGCATCCTGCTCTTGGGAAACATGAAAGGCTCAGCTATCCACTTAACTTGAACAGGAAACAAATAGGAAATGCCCCTTCTTGGATCTCAGCCCTGGCTGGTCTGTATGCCTGCGTGGTGCTCTGAAGAGCGCTGGGACAGTGCACTTGACGTGCCCAAAATGCCAGAGCTCAAACGCTGACCTCAAGCACTGAGACTCGACACACAGACATGAAACAGCCAAATGCTCTTTGAGAAATTCAGTGCTAGAAACCCTGCCAAGGGTAGGTCTATTTTCACACAAAAGCAGACAGAAAACATTGAATTACAGACATAAGTGCTCCTACTCATCTAACTCACCTCAATTTAAATTATTTTGTTTTGTACATGTATTTAAGCATATTGAAAAAAGATTGCTATCTAAATCACTTCTCAAGAGCTTGGCATAAGTGTTCCCATTCATCAGTTTATGTTTTCAGTTCGCTCCAAGTTTGTCTGTCCATTGCCAAAGTTACTGCTGTTAAGATGTGCCCATTTCCTCTGCCAAATGTCACATCTTATTGCCCAGCTTCTGCGCGTGAAAAGCAATTTCTATGAATGACATCTGCACAACATCCACATTTTGTTGCAAGAACAGATGGATTTGATCTTGCTTTGTTCACTGCTTTTAACTCAGATTTGTACAGTTAAATCATGCTGATACACCAAGAACTTTGCATATGCATCTGTGGACTGAAATGCGGAGTTTCAGGAGGAGAGCTGAAGACTCGGAAAGGAAACCTGTATCAGCCTTACGCTGCTTTTACTGTTTGTCTTCTGTGGTTTTACCTCAGGTTTTCAGTTGTTCTTCACAGGCTAACATATCCTACCCAAAGCTGTAGTACTACAGAAGTAATTTCATTAACAGAAAAAGTACCAGCATCATATGAATGAATAAAGATTAGTCATGTTAATAAAAGTGATGAAAAGAGAGCATTCCACTCTTTCATTAGACTAGAAATTTATTAAATCATCCTACTTACTGAACTTAATACGTTCTTATAATCCTTCTTTAATTCTTGTTGCATATTCAATTTTTCCAATAAATTTGTACGTTTCTTGGAAGAAATCCAACTGTTTCATTCAGTTCTGGTTTATTTTACTTTTGCAGCTCCATCACATGAACAATACATCTCTTTGGGGCAAGTATTTTCAACTAAATACTAGTAACATCCTCTCTGTAAATTTGGCTTCCCAAATTAAAATGGTTCCTGTTTATTAGATACATATAGAATTATCTCAGATGTCAGTTTTATTTTTATGAGTTATGTTCTGAACTAGTTGGTACCTAAACACCAAAACTAAGATTTAACTCGCTTCACATTCATATTTCTAAAGCCAGAAGACTAATCTCCAGCACCCTATGATCAAAGGTTTGACACCTCCAGGCCCAAGGCCTCTGCTAGTTATTTAGAAAAAACATCATAAGGAAACCATTCTCATTTATCTCCCAGTTGTTAGCTGCCTCAGCTTAGTGGACCCTGTCGACCTTTCTAGATGTATCAAAAAATTATTTTCAAAATGCATGCACAAAATCAAAAAGATGCAAGAAACAATAAGACGACAACATAAAAGCAAAGCTTCAACTTCTGCCAGCACCTAGGTTAGTTTAAATAACTAATAACTCAATGATAATTGTATTTGTAATATTACATGAAAAGCTTTTTTAGTAATTCCACCAGAAGGGTGTATTCATAACACTGGCTTAATGGGAACCCTTGAGCCCAACTAGATTTGTAGTAAAAAGCAAACAAACAAGCCTCAAGAACCCTCTGGGGAGGTTTTCAAAGTAAAATGTTTTTATGGTATTGATGCAGATAAACATCATTCCCAAAAGCCAGTTCTTCTTACAGTCAATGAGTCTTGTCTTTTCTGCAGCCGAATCCAAATGTTTTATACTGTCAAGTGAAATTTTCATTCATCTCTCTCTTTTGGTAGGTTGGCATCCTATAATTATGTTTTAATTAAATAATTGCACAAGGTAATATGCAGTACACGCATCAAAGTAATGTACGAATGAATTATTGTCTGACAATACCTAAAACAACATTTTAATGGCCTAAGTGAAGGAGAAAAATTAGAAACTAGGATCAGAAGCAGACTAAACAATAATAAGAAAGCCCAAAATAAAATTAGGAAAAAAATCCCATGAGATTTACTGGCAGTCCTATTAGTGAAATCTTGTAACAGTCCTCACAAAGGAAAAAGCAACAAAACAAGAAGTGCACAGTTGCATCCTTGCACATTTTCTACTCCTGGCAAGTTTACTTGCTCTGTTTTGCATTTGTGTGTTCAAAGTAACATGGGGGAGCCTTGATTGTGGAGTAGATAGGGGTCAAATATTTTTAAATTTCTTTTTACATGATGAGCTCGCCAATATGTTAAAAAAAAAAAACCCAAACGAGCTCTACCCAAAGCACATCAGACACGGAAATCCTATCATAAGCAAAGGCACAGTGTTACACTTTGCTGTGTTGGGGAGATTGTCTCCCTGTGGCAGCTAACAGCTTATCTGATATTAAAGGTTTGTCACCAACACAGCACTCTTATCATAACAAAAGAACATGAATAATGAAATAAAGAACAGATTTTTTTTTTTTGAACCCTTAGTACAGGTGGAAAATAAGTCCACTCTGATGGTTTACATTCTTAATGTCACAGCCCTATGTCAGACTACTTATTGCCATATCCAGTTATAAGAATTAGACCCTAAGATGCTTGACATATCAGACAAATTTAGGTAACAGCATCCTAAATTAGGTGTATAGAGACAGCCAAACAACTGTGTTCTACTGATTTTAGTCACTAACCACCAGCGTGGTCACCATGCCTCTTCATACATATACCTTCATACACAAATAGCATGTACTTAATAAATTTTTTGAAAAAATAGGAAATAATAGCATGAGAGGTTGGTTGGTCGGGTTTTGGGGTCTGTGGGGTTTTTTGTTATTAACCTTTTCACTGGGGCTGATAATGTATTTCAGTTTACAACTGTGCTGGGCTATGAGAGTGCATGCAGTTACTTAAGGTGTCAGCTGGCAGATGGTAACTTTGGAAACCGTTTAAGAGTCATGTTCTGCCACATATCCATCCAAGTGCCTGAATAATCAAAGCAAACAAGTAGGGTAACCATGCTATGAATGATATTCAAATGTGCCAACTCCAAGAATATAAAAATAATACTTAATGAAAGAAAAATGTTAACCATCACACATTTACATCTTTGTAATTTATGCAAAAATCATCAGTTTCTTTACACATTATTTTGTCTTTTGACATTTGCAGCTCTATAATTAAGATAGAGCTGCGAGCGGATATTTAGCCTGTGAGGTCTCAGAGCTGCCATCCATTCTGATACATTAGTTCTTCCACTCACCACATCTGAAAGCATCTCTTTGTTCGGAGTGCTGCAAGGAAATTTCAAATCTCTCCTTTTACTGTTCAGATAGCAGATAAAACTACAAGCAGCTATTAAAAGGTGGTTTATGCCCCGTTACAGAAAAGTAGCAGAAATACAAATTTCCCTGCCTTGCAGAACCACAGAAAGTACTGCAGGGAACTTCTTGGTCACTCAGAACGTCTGATACTTTTATAAGTTAATGTTATACTTGATGTTTCCTGGAATCCTACATAATTATCCAAAGCAACACCTGGCCAGCTCTCTAGATTTCTCCAATGTCACACACACAGAGATGACAATACTGAGATTTGCTCTCTCCTCCTTACCATCCAAAGGCAGGTTTGCTCTACAGACAAAGAAAAATATCTAATAGCTGCTTATCAGATCCTACCTTCTCACAAGATCTCAGGGCTATTGAATGGGAATACATAACAGGAATGGAAGTCTTCACCCAATGCAGTTAACTCACACTTTGACTAAATCAATTTCCCAAGCACCAGGGGAATCTCAACAGCACAGCAATGGTTTTAATTCTGTGCCTCTTCTCATGTACTCCAAAACACATCTGTCAGTACATCATGGTATCTATGAAAAAGTTAAGAATTCAGTCCTCCTCCCTTCCTCTGTTTACTTGGTGGCTACACTTTGGGATCAGTCAAGTGTCTGAAAAATTTATGCTAGGTTTGATTTGAATCCAATTCCACACAATTATCATGATCTTCATTTGTCTTGCACAGTCAGCTTCCATGACTTAAAAGACTGAAGTTCAGGGAAAGAACAGAAACACAGCTAAATGAAGTATTGGCCCAAACCCAGATCATTGAATCCATGGACTCTTCAAGTTTTAAAGTATAATTCAGCTCCCATCTATTCATTTAGTAATATTGAAAGCCTAAATTCAAAAGTCACTGCATAGAAGCCTGGAAATATTTTTGGAGACTGGATTAATCTTTCCAAGGACAGAAACTGTTGTATTTCAGTCCTCAGATTTATTTAATTTATCTGCTGTGTAGAATATAAATTGCCAGTATATACTGGACTAGGAAACAGAAACTCAAGAGATTTAACATCTCACTTCTTTACAAGGACAGTACTCTAGTCCTTGGGTTGTTAAAGGGCCCCTCAAAGTAATCTGCTCTCCCCCTTTGACTTACACAGTGGATTTTGACAGTTTCATAGGGCATTGTACAGCATAGCTCTGAATTTAAGCTTTTAGTCATGACAGCTGACATTAGGTTCTCATTCTCCAACATACACATCCTGCAAATATTCACAGGTCATGTATAAATCCTTGCCTTGCTTTGGACCTGTAATAAGATACCGCCTATCCCCACATGCTATGGTTTAAGTGCAAAAAGGTCACGTTTGTTATAAACTGTATTTTCTATTTCTTAGTAAATGTTTAGCATAGTTTTCCCTTAAAAAACAAGCATAAAAGCAGAAATGCACACTAATTCAAGAGCAGAAATATTGAAATATGACTAGTTCTTCCAATGAGGTAAGCTTTACATACCAAGTGAAGCAAGCGATTTCAGTTTTGTTTATTTGTTTGGTTGGTTTTGGTTTTTTTTAACTTATATAGCTACTCTATCATGTATTCCAGACACTCCTCTTCAGGAACCAAGAGGATAATCCTGCCAGATAAAATATTAAAGTCTAGGTGGTTTTTTTAGGAATAAAAACTTAGCCATAAAGTTACAGTGCAGACACCTACCCCTGGAGATCAGAGAGAAATTTCACTAGATACATAGGGTTCAGAGCCACTTTGAATAGAACGTGCAGCAGCTCATACTGGACATTTTATCTGCAATGTAACAGACATTCTTGTCTCAGCTTAGTTTTATGTAGCAGGAAATCCTCCAAAAGGACTTAGCGTTGTGCTTTCTTACCTCTCTAACTCTCTCTCTCCTTCATTATCTTTGCAATCACGACAACTTTACCTCTACCCTGGTTAAGATGTAAGACTTAGACTGTGTAGGCTAGAGTAATATGAATGGGTACCAAAGTTGGCAAAAGCCTGATGGCCACTGGGGAATACACAAGCACACTCTTGTACACGCACACAATACACTGATGACATGCTCCTAAACAGTCATTCAAATATATTGGTTTTATTCTAAATCAAACCTATATATTCTTAGCCACTATCATTTTCCTGTACCAAAACCAGTCCCCAGTTCATACAGAAAACACTATGTATTGGCTTTAGTGTTTCTAAACAGACAAAGTAACAGGAGAAACTGAGTGACAAAATTATCTTCACCTCCTACTTGTGTTACTCTCTTCTTTCCTTCCTCCCACTTGAAGGAGGTTACGCAGCCATCAGTTTACAGCAAACCTTTAAAACAGGTATGTCAGATGAACGGGGCACTGCCAATACTCGAGCTGTCTATGCAGTAACATCTCAAGTTAATGCAAGAGATTTTTGAGACCACAAGTCCATCTCCGAATTTTAAACAGAAGCTTTTACAAAGATGATTAGCAGGACAATATTCATTTGAGTTATTTTCGTTTCTTGCTAAAGTCTATTACTGACTCATTTAAACCAAAAAGGAAAAATTAACAAACTGGTCAGCCAAATGAATTAGGAAAAGAAAACAGTTGTAACTTGGCACCCTGAAAAACCAAAGAACCAACTTTCCTTCATGCTTTCATTTGCTCTGTTCCCACAAGCTTTCCCTGTCACGAAGGGAAAATCCTGGTCTCTCCTAAGCTCACACAACCCACCTTCATTCTGCTTAGAAATTTCCCCTACGATCGGCAAACCTTGGACGCGAAATCAGGCTCAGTAAACAACTGCTGGCGTTGCAGAAACTGAGGCACCTCCTTACAGCTTTACTATTGTATACGCAAATACCTCACCCACAGACTTCACCAGAAAGCAATCGTATAATCTGATTGTTGGTAATCACATAACACAGCACAGCACGCTGCCAGAATCTGCACTGAGAATAGAGCCTGAGCCATGCCACGCTAGAGCGAGTTGTGCCCCATCACTACAGAAAACAAATAAGTCAAAAACCTAAGGTAAATCTGACACTTCAGTTTAAAGAGCTGAACTGATGTTAAATTCAATGCATTAACAGTTCAGTTTCTGTTAGCAGCTGAGAGCAAAGCATAATGACAGGTAAACTGAGGTAAAACCCACCAGGAACAACAACATCTTAAAGCACAACCTAATTCCGTGATAAAAAGATAAACCTGCCAGAGTCACTGTATTTGTAGGCAACTCTGGACTGACTGAAAGCAAGGCATCGATTGCAACAAAGCGATCTCTTGGCCCAGCAACATCCCAAGATATTGTCTCAAAATCCTAGCATTTCTAAAACTGAACTCAGCTTGGCTCATAAGCACACGGACCTAGTGCAGGAGAAAGGTTTCATGTGTGCCATGAGGCTTGAGGTGGGCTCTGGAATTTCAATGAAGAAGCAAGCTCCTAGGACACTCTGCTGACTTAATATTTGAAATATCACACTAGCGCTGTGAGAACATATTGCTAATATGCATAGGTGACTGGGTCAGCTACGTATTGTGTATGTTTAGGTCAGTCATTCATAGCACACTGTGCAAAACTGCGTGTCGATATTTATAGATTACTGGGTCAACTGTATCCTGTGCCTAGCAAAGGCAATCATCCATAGCATGTTATATGCCAAGGCATGTTGAAATCTGTCACATCAGTAGTCCTGGCAAAGTATAGCCCCACACTGACAGGGCCTACACCTGGTTGCTACTTCCATCTGTCAATTATATCACCCTGAAAAATATTAAAATGCAGAATGTTTCAGAAATAATGTAAACACACATTAACTTAATACATTCCATATTAGCCATATATCATCAAAATATAAAAATTATTAACCCCAACATAATTATCTTTGGAAGACAAGGAATTAGCATTCTCTTTAATGAAAAGTGTAATTTATTTTTTTTTCTACCTATTTCCAGAATAGTCCAAAGACTTTTCACCTTCATCGAAAACAGTTTTTTGTATAGAGCTTCAAAGTGTTATAGACTTCCTGGTTTGTTTATTGTATTAAGTGATCCCTCAATAATCTATTAACAATAATTAACTTCCAACAAAGTCATCAAATCAAGTTTCCTTTCCCAAGGCTTGGCAAAAAAAAAGTAGGCATCACAATATATCAATCTAGCTTCAACTGGATTAGTTTGTAAATAAAAAAAACTGAAAATTTAGAAAGAACCCATATAAAGAAATTCCAAGCTCCTGTGAAGAAAACAGACCTTGTTTAATTTCATCCCTCCTCTGGCCTCTTCAAATCTGCAAGTCAAAACCTTAAAATCTACCTGAGGAGACATTCATTAAGAAAGTAACACTACTAATTGACAAACAATGTCACTTAACAAGCAGTAAAATACTGAATAATCACTAGACAGTATTGCACTTCAAAAGGAACCGTGAAGATTTGGAGATAGTAACTTGAGAATCTGTAAAGTAGTAGCCCGCACCAGAAACCTGACCATATCTTAAATTAACAAAGAAATTTATCTGTAAGAGAATGTATTGCCATATACTCTTCATAGAGATTAATATTCTACAGGAAAACACTAGCAGATTTGCTTCAAGATACTCAGTCACTATTAACACTGGAAGTTTACACCATCTCTACTATGACTACAAAGAAAGTAAAATTTCTGTGCCTAAAAAATAATTTTAAGTACCCTTCCATGCTATTAGAAGGCACAGCTCTCTGTGGTCAAAACCTTGACTGCAAAGTGTTATTTCAGTGGGTGGTCCAGAAGTTTGTTGCTAATAATTATGCTGTAGAATAGAAATCATTGAAGCAATTTCAGTCATATAAAAATGCCCTTCCGTATAGAGAAATGCATTTTCTCTAAGTATCTTCTACAATGCTTAGGCAATGTAATTGCTGAGTCAGGGTAGGTTTGCTTATTTGTACGAGCAGAATACTGTGTATTGATGCCAGGCAAAATTGCATCCAAAATAATCAAGGGAAATGCCAACTGTAAAGCCAGTTTTCTTTACCATTATATTATTACCAATTTCAATCACCTCAAAGAACGTCTGTATAGGCATAACAAAGTTAGCTTTTATGTTAATAGAGAAATAAAGGGCATTTCTGTGAAAAATGTTTTTTTAAAAAGAGCTCTAGCAAGGCACAATTAATTTCAACTAGTTTTTAGTGTTTTTACTCTACTGACATGCTGCTAAATAACAACTCAGAGGAAACAACAACCTGGCAGAACAAGTAAACTGTTTAGCAGGCAAATCTGATTCACAAGTAGGAAACAATTTCTTGTTCACTAGTCATCAGAATTACCTAAACTGCCAATCTCTGATTCTGTGTGAAATGCTACTGAGGGGTGAATAACACAATGAATATTCATTCAAAGCTATAAATGAATTTGTTTCATATCCACATTTCTTTTGTTTGCTTTATACAAATGTAAAAGGATATCAAGCCTGCCACCGGGTATGGTTCATGAAAACAAATTCCAGCTTTCTGTGTGGGAGTTCCTAGGGAGGCTCCTGGTATTTTATGTACGCAACTCTTCCCTGCAGAAGACTTTTGGACAAGGTTTTCTCATTGTATGAGGCAAGAACAGTACAGAAACCTCACCGGAGTATCACAAATAGATAATAGTTTAAAATTTGAATAACAACTTATCTACAAAAAAAAAAATCTGTTTTTCAGAATTGCCTATTCAATAAACTCAATCCGCTGAGGACAATGCGAGCTGTTTGCACACAGCTCTACCACAACAAGATAAAGAAGAATACATTTTCCTGCAAGTATATTCTTTTCTAAAATGAAAGAGGAGAATACCTGGCTGTAATCTTAATCCTCAAAACAGATGAGTGAGATAACAGAGCTGAGTTTTGCAAGACTCAAAAATAGGACAGCGACTTTTATGATGTATGACAATTCTGCAGTAGAGAAGGAGCTCAACACCAAGGAGGGTGCAAGTAAGACTCCCTAATTGTCTTGATTTGTTCATCAGCATTTCTTATCATTAAAAGTGCCTTTGCCTTTTACTGTTCCTATTTCTCCAAGCAAAAATAGTTTTACAAGTTGAATTAAAGCAACAGCTGTGGCACTGAAGTCCACCGATAAAAGCAGCACTGGTCAGCACCACCGCAGGATACCCAGCTTCTTCCCTCTGCTGACATCCCGCTACTGACTTTGGACTTCAACTAGTTCTCCTCAGCACTGCTCTGCCAAGCCAAAAAGTACGACTGGACCACAGACAGTCATCTCCAACATGGTGCTGCATTGTGTGATTCCAAGAAGTAAAAGAAAAAAAGACCCCCAAACCCAGTGAGTTAGTTTTTGATGCTCAAAACCAGAACAAAAATACAGGGAAGAGCGATTTTTAAATGGTTCAGAGGTAAGATGAAAAAGGAAAACTGCTTGTGGTTGGAAATCAGCAAACAAAAATGCAAGGAAAAAAATAAAGTCACAAATCCTTTCTCTGGTTGTTTCCTGGCTGACGCTAGGCTTAGTTTAGCTGCTGAATACCTTGGGAGAAACACAAATGTCTTCTCCTCCACTCGTGATATCTGTGGATGACCAGAGGAGCCGAAGCACTCCTTACAGCAGCACTCACTGGATGCAGCTCTCCCATGTAAGGACCCAACTTGGAGACTTTGCAGAGAGCATACTAACATACAGCTGTACATCATTATTTCTGAATGTATTGTTTTTGCTTCTGCTTTGTTCTAAGACAACAGAAATGCAATAACTCGTTTATGCTAGGGCAAAGTCCCAATACACCAAAGTCTACCAAACATATACTTCTATGCCAACCGTGTAAGTGATAACGCTGATATAACATTTATCCACTTCCTTTCACCTTCTTCAGCTTTTTAAAACTTCAACATTTACAAACTTCTCAAACCAAGTGTTATCTAGCCACTTTTAATTTCCAGCTTCTCTCCAAGTTAATTGCAGCCACAAACAACTTCAGGATCAACTAACCTGTAAAGCACCAACTGATATGCTTGGAGTCAGTCTTCAGTGTGCTGGTGAAACACAGGCAAGTACATCCACACACAGTGCAACGTACAAAAATCTATTCCAGAGCATCCTTAACACAGGGTGTCTCATGGCAATGTGGTAACAAACGAGGTTTGTCTACATTCCAGAGGTGCCCTTTCCATACACCGATAATATACTGCTGACAACTGATGCTACGTACGCAGCTCTGACTATAGGATTGCACAGAAACTGCCTCTTTCTCCCCCAGGAGATTTTCATTTAAGACGTTGCCAGATGTCTAGCTTCAAAAGGCTTCAAGTAGTGAACTGGAAGGTTTAATTCCATACTATGGAGAAAAGCCAGGCAGACAACTAAGGACAATTTAACTACGTACTGAACACCTCCACCTGTTGCTCCAGGCGTGTGCCACAGAGACCGTGGTAGCCCTCAGCAACGGGATGGATGCTCACAGTTTGAAAAGCAGATCTATGAGCAACAAACTGCAGCCTCATCTGGCTCAGTCAAAGCCCAGGCTGCTCTTTCTGAAGGTTTTCTGCATGTCCTGACCATGTAACACTAGCATCTGAGTCATTTTTAAATGGAAGAACAAACTTCACTTCTAAATAACTAAAAAAAAAAAGAAGTTTGAAGCCTGATGTTTTATCCTTTGTCTAGGCTACGGGGAAAAAGAAAGTAAAACAAAGAGCTGGAATTAGGACTGCTGGACAAAAGGTGAATGATTTTGGGGTGACTTTGAACATCATCAAGCAAGGCTGGCCAATTCCACCTTTCCTTTCCCTCATGTGTAAGACTCATGCCCTGTACGCACGTGAAAACATTTAGGAAGGATGCTTTTGACATCTGACAGAGGACTCATCAGTACGTGCTGGACACTTGTTCCCTGGCAACAGGGCTTTTTCTCTTAGTAACAGAGAAGAGCAAAGCTTTTCCAGACAGAAAAGAATGCAGGCATGAAAATTGAAAACAGCATTGTCCACTGTCACTAGATCCTTTAGTCTGGATGATGAAAAAAATGGTTCTTAAACAATAAACAAAAGTTTTATAGTGCAGCTCTTTGTAGCAAAGATGGATGCTTTAGATCTCTATAGCATTGGCAATGTAAGGACCCTAACCAAGTCGGTTTGTGGACATCAACATAAAAAGAATGTTAAAAATAAACTTACAACTAGCCATTTAATTAGTGGATTTCATCTGCAGCTCTAATGAGCCTTTGATTTCAGGAATCATTGTGTGTGTCAAACACTTATTCTGGGCATTTTAAACATCCACAAGGGAAAAAAAGGAAAGTTGTTATTTTTCCTGTTTCTCTGCTCCCAACAGTTCTAGTACCGCATCTGTGCCTCTGCATGACAGTTCTGAAAAAAATCACTTCCCGGGTCCAAGCAAAACATTTCAGACATACACTCAGCTAATTTTAGAATTCCTTTTTTAATGAAACTTTATCATAAATGATAAAGAAAAATGGAAGTACTTTCTCCCAAATTTTCTCCCCCTGTTCATTCATCCCTTCGTTACATCTTGCTTTACCTTGTAACGCTCTCTAGCCAGGAGTAATCTTGCTGCACTTTGAGTGCAAATTTTGTCTACAGATCTTGTCTGCAGTGAATGCTTGGGGTGTTCGTGCCAGCAGAACAGCACTACCCCTTGCTGTTTCTTATACATGGTCCTAAACCATTAAGTGGCTCAGGCACCAAGGCGTTGCCTCTCTCCCAGTTTCCTAAGCTCCTGGCCACCTTGGTTTTGGTTTGAGCTTCATTTGCTGCTTTAATTTGTGTGCTAATTAAATGTGCTCCTGCAGCGTTACTGACTACTGCAGCTTCATTTAGGTGATTTGCAATGGGGTCCTCAAGATCTGTCGAAGGGCTTGTTATTTCGGTTGTCCTTCAGCTCTGTCCTGGAGATCATTACAGCAACCTGCTAAAGCCCTGAGATGCTGTATGGCCTTTCAAAGGAACAGAAGAAGATTCAGGAGCTGCTCAGGAGAGGAAGGTTACAGGAGTGGGGAGGAGCAAAAAATCCTTCTCTCTATTACTGCTTCAGACAATCGCAAACTGCCAGAGCCAGCAGCAACAGAGAATTAGAAAAGTCAACCTTTAAGCCTAGCCTCTTAGAAACGAACGCCTAGGCAGTCAGACTGCCTCTATGTTTCTGTCCCAAGACATTTCTAACTTCATTGTTAAATTTCATTCGAACTGGTCAAATAACTCTTACAAGTAATAAACTATTACATTTCTATAGATATTTTTTAAAAAACAGGTACCTAAGCGGTGGAAAGTGACTTCACACAGCACAAGCTCAACTTTTCTATGGTGTCAGAAATATTTCTTGAAAGTCAGAGGAAAAAAAAAATACTTCAGTCTGAAAATACCTTATTAGAGAACAGAAAACCTATCTGTAAGACAAATACATGGGAAGTCAAGATACACCGCTCTTGGAACGAGGTTTTCCAAGATAATTTCTTCTGCACATACTGATCACAAATATTTTGCAGAAGTGGGAAGAAAATACAATTAGCACGCGAGTGCCAGAAGAGGGTTATCTAGAAAAACAGAGATAAATACACTTTTGGAAATCAGAAACAAAGGACCTCTGAGATGAGGAGGAAAAAAATATATATATATTTAAAAATCTCTCCAAAACTCTTTTGCAATTTTGGGATGAAGTAGCTGGCACTGCAAAGTGTTGCTTATGGCATTTTCTTTTCTGTTCAAGGAGTAAAGACTTGCACAAATTCTGAGGGAGTAAATGGAACTACCAGCTAAAAATAACCTGTCACTCCATTACTGATACTTGGGAATAGATACAAAAGTGTGGACACACAGCTCAGAATTTTAGCAAGACTGTTTTTACAAGCTTACTTTCCTAACTATTCTGGGGATGTAATTTGTACAGCTGGATCCCTTTGTCAGCCGAAATGGCAGGAATACAGGGAAGCATGTTGTACTTCATTCTACTGGAGTCACATTTCAGACTTACCACTATCATTTGTATTCTCTAGACCTGTATTTTCCCTTATGATCCAATCTTCCACCTGCACAGCAGGTAAGGGGAGCACCTGCATAGTAAACAAAGGTTAGAGGACAAGGTTGAGCACCGCTGCCCTCTCCAGAAAAGCCTGCAGTAAATAACAAGCCAATGCTGCACGGTGGTTAGCTGTCAGCGAAACCAAGAGAGTGAAGAGACACAAATTTTAAAAAAAGAAAAAAAAAAGAAAAAGGGGATTCTTTAAAACCAACTTAGTTAACCGTTGGCAGGAATCTGCAGTTCAGGACTCAAAGAAGGAAGTGCTAAGAAGTAGAGATTTGGAACTGTTGGGTTTTGTAGGTGGCAGGAAAAATGTCAAGTCAGATGAACCTAAGTGACACCGCCCCTGAAACAACATCAGGAGTTTCTGACCTGAAAGGCATGACTGCTTACCCTTAGGTTTCTTTCTGACTTATCCGGTATTTCATTTAGGTATGTCCCCAACCCACTTCAGTGCCTTAATATCATCTCAGGATCTGCTATTAAACTGGGGTTATGGACCATCGGCATGGGTTGCAGGTCACATTATCAACTTTTGTCCTACATGTTAAGGACTTTTATCTTTCCTCCTGTAAGATCAAGTGAAGAGGACAGAAAAAGCAATTCAAAAGTAAGATATACAATAGAAATATGAACAAATACAAATTTGCATCTTAATAACTTTGTGATACAGACCTCAGCATAACTATTTGCATTGTTTGCTCTGTATATCTCCTTGCTTAATGTCCCTTAACCACGTGTTTAAAATACATTATCAGATGCAGAAAAGTTACTGGGGAAATATTTTCTGAGAACTTAGATTTAACAAATTTCACAAGACATTTCACAAGTTTATATATATTGATAACCTGTCTGGGTCAAAAGATAAACTAGATAAGGGGTTTCTATCTGATATGATGACAAACAAAAAATCCCTTGTGATGACAGGATTAGATATATAGATAACAACCCAGTCACATTCATAGCAAATGTATACAGAACATATATATATTTATTATCTATACACACATGCATATGTGCTGTCCATGTCAGGGTTTGTTTATCAAAACCAAAGGGAGAATTAGCTAAATTTTAAAAGAACAACAGAAATTCAAAGGCAAAAGACAGTGTGCTTGAAGAAGGAGCAGAAGCAAATTATAGAAAGATATCTTGACAAAACTGGGTGAATTTCTATACTCTGAACAGTATTATTCAGAATGGGAAGACAAATTGTGGGAAGACAAATTGATAAAGAACTGACTATGCCTTCAATTTCCACACTCGTTTCTTAAAAAATGAAAGTTTTCAAATAAAAAACGATGGGTCCCTATGTAGAAAAGTTATTTTGCATACTTGTCCCCAACCCCCAAAACGCATGCTTTTTACTAAGTTCTATTACACCTTTTTCCCACTGGAAGAGAATGCAACTCAGTACAGAGAATATAAGTTTATTTTCAAGTAAAGTGAAAGATCCATCCCTAGCCTTCAAAAATTAACTTTAGCAAATAGATACACCTTTGCTCCAGTTTTCTCATCTGCAAAATAAGAATAATGACACTTAATCTCTTTTGAAAAGCACTAAGACAGGTAGGTGACACACAAGAACTTTGTATCCACCTAAGATCTTCGTGTTTCGCCTGAAGAATTGCAGAAAAGGGAATCTGATGCTTTAAAAAAAAAAGATAAAAGCCAAAAAGCTGTAATTCTAAAGGCATCTTTTGGTACTCTTTTTGTCTTATTGAAGGGCTACAAAGAGACCCATAAAGCAGATCTTATCTGTTTTCATTCTGTTTCTTCTCATCAAATCTGTTTGTTTTATCAGGTCAGCAAACCACAGGACATTTTCTACCTTATCTCTCACGATAAAGATTACAGAAACGGTATGAATTAATGTCAGCCTAAAAATTGCCCAACTTCTTCATAAGTAACATCACAGTTCTGTAAATGAGCTCTTTTTAACTTTTATTCATCAATTTTTTTTCACACTAAGGAAAAGCAATTATCCTACATTTGGAAACATGCAGTTATGTATCTTCATACATAGGATATTTTCTAAGAAAGGTCTTGCTCAATAAGAGAAAAAAAACTCTTTAGAAAACATCCTAGGTAATCATCTGTTTAAGGTATGAATCCATAATTTAAGACTTCAAAGTAAGATTTTGGAAGTTTCAATCTAGCAGAACAGTATGTGTATATACATCAGTGAGGTACCATGGGTTTTACTGGTTTACATCTTTTTTTCCAGTTTTTAAATGGCAAAAACCAAATCCCAGTAATATATTTAAACTAACTTTTAAATATAAATAACTTTAAACCTCGTTGATTTTTTCCCCCCATTTTTTTTAAGCTCATGAAGAATTTTCCTAGTTGTTCAGCTGCCTTAGATTATTAAGAACAAAATCAAAACAGAATCAATCACCTTTTCTTCATGAAACATAATGGGATAATTTAGCCTATCATGAAAACAGATGATGGCTATCAAACAAAGAACACAACCTACACAGTATTTTCATATGCAATAAAAAGCAGGCTTTTGTAATGGTTGCCAAAGCAGTGTCTGGTAAACTAATGATAACACTGATAAGGGAAAAATCATCGATCCTGCCTTTTATGTGCAACAGTGGGAAGTAGGAACCACAAAACAAGAAACATCCAGAAAGCTTAAAAAAGAAATCTGCCTTTATACTTGCAGCAATCCTTTGAAATCTTACCAAGTTATTGGATGTTTTCTCAAGGGTATTTTCCTGTTATACCAAATCAACAGATGATCAGGCATTTCATCTGTCATAGTGTGTGCAATGTTTAGAAAAATGGAGAATAAAAACCAGAGGAGGTGATTTTTACATGCAAATGACTCACTGATATGATATGCATTTGCCAATTAATATCTTAGCAATCAAGGCCCCCATCTGGTGGCCAGGTGGGAGATTTTGCTCACCCAGGTAAGAGATGAAGAAGGGGCAGTGTACAGGTGCACAGAAGCGCCCTTACTCCCTATTTTTCTATCTGGAAGCTTTGGTAAAAGATGATTATGCAAGGTGGTGAGTTTGTGCTACTCAATCTACCTGCAGACCATCCAGTTCCTTCCTGAAACATTCACTCACCGGCCTGCCACAGGTGTGAAGAGGGAAATAGGTAACGTATTAGGGAATAACTGCCCACTATGGTCAGAGAGAGGTAGCTTTCCTAGGAAACTGTACTGACCTGGGCCAAAAGGGGTTTCGTCTTTCCAGTATCAGCAGAGGAAGCCTTCCCAAGCAGTGGCTGCCCTATTCCATCATGGTTTGGGGACCGATCACCAGGCAGAGATCCATGTGATCTGACAGCCAAGAGCCAGCCCATCTCACCAAAAGAGTAAATAAAGCATAATCCAGGCTGGGGAAACTTGATTTTTTTGAGACTTGGCAGACTAAGTCTCAGGTCTTCACTTCAAATAGACTAAAATAGGTTGGTGATGAGCAACTATTGAATGAAGAGTCCCAGTAAAGGGATGATCACCATTTTTGTTCAGTCAGGTAAGTAAGCAAGGCCTGTGTGATTTTTTTTCTCATGAATCTGAGTCATCATGGAAACAAAAGCAATACAGCAATTCCCGATTCTTCAGTAAGTAGATTTGTTCCTATTCATTTCAAGGGGATTCATGTGAAAGCTTTTGTAAATGACAGGTCATGTGTCAGCCAGTTCTGAAAAAGCTAAGGAACAGTATAACTCTTACCACTTATTGTTGAAAAGACACAATTGCGTCAGCATCAACATTTCCTAAATTGCCACTTTTAGATGTTTAACATAAAAGACTTTCAATTTGCCAGTTACCTTGATCCCCCATAATTCCTTTTTTGATTAATTTCTTTTGATGATCAGTTTGAAAACTCAAGACCAGGGTCTACTGACATGTGGCATTTCAAAGAAGGAGCCCAGATAAGTGTCAACCTTTCCAAAAGGGAAGGACTTCTTGCAAAATTGATTTTACAATTGTTTCTGGCTCAGTCTTTTTCAAGACTTGCAAGGCTTTAAGACACATGGCAACTGTATGAATAAGATGCCTTCCAACACTGCAAATAAAGAGAGGCTTCGGGCAGTGTCTGACCATGGATTAGATGTTTATTACACTAAAATAAATAAAATTACCTAGATTGCAAAGCTTCCAGCAAAAAGATGTTTTACCCGTTCTCATGCTGTACTAAAAACATTATCCACCTGTCAGACTGAATAAATGAATGGAATGAAAGCTGTTTTATTGCAGGAAACAAACATGAAAAGAAATGCCAGTGAGAGGTTACAATTACTCAGTCTGTAACTGTTTACTGGGCTTGGAAACTAAAACTGCAACATGGGAAAGGGACCTGGCAAGCAGAGAAGTACAGCTATCCACAGCACTACATCCTCTTTTATTCGTTTAAGCTAATCTCTGTGTTGTTTTAAATACTAAAGTAAGGATAATAAGAAAGGGAAACAACAGTAACAAAAAGCCAAGGAGGAATTAGTTATACTTAGCTGCATTTGTTTTGCACAACTTCAGTTGCATTTTGCAAGATGTTCTGTCATTAATTTGTAGTTAGTTAAGCGCGCATACCAATGGCAAAGCTCTGTCTCCCATCCTTTAATGGACAAATTCTAAGTAACATTCCAAATAGAAAATAAAAAAAGAAAACCAGGTTTCAAACACTGACACCAATCTTCACAGCATGTGCTTGGCTACTAATAGATTTTTAAGTACAAACATTTTCCGAAGGATTTTGTTTCACTTTTTTAAATTCCCCCCAAAATATTTTATCTGCCATAACATCAGGTTATAGGAGCCTGATGATCAGCAGTAGTATGGTAAAGGTAATCAGGTTACCCTTCTAGTACTGTCTAGCATAAGTAATCCTGAGTTTCACCTTTGAGGAATACTCCAGCTTTAAAGTTGACATTTTTCAATTTGGAATATTAATTAAACTCAAGTTCTCAAGTTCACATAAGAGAAAAAACAGGATTATCTACATGGTAATGATGATTTACTAATTCAACTCATTTCTTCAAGGAAAAACAAAATCAAGTAAAACCACACAAGTAGTTTAGAAAACATCTCCAGACAACAGAAGTACTAAAAAATAAATTATTACAAGCTTAAGATCTTTAGTTAACCTGTGTGATCCTCGCCTGAATCATAGTAAAAGCAGTAGTAAAAACATAGAGAAAATCTATCGTATGTCTTTCGGTAGATAACTGATTAGCTTCGTAGGACATAAAATACTTTGCGTCATCACCAATTCACCAACTTTTGTCAGGATTGATCTAAGTTTGATAAGAAATGTAATAATTTAGAAGACAAACTTTTAGATCAATTCCCAATGGGTTTTTAGAAAAATTATAGCTGTGGAAACTTTCTAATTCTGAAAAGAAAGTTGTTCTGGTTAGTTGCTTCAAAAAAACCTCCACAAAGGCAGATAACACTAAGCCATATGGCCATGATTGATACCCCAGTCTCAATTATGGGCTCCAAGCTGCCAAACCTGTAGACCTACACTCTCTGCCATATTTTCCTGTTGATGGGTCTAAGACATCATCTTCAGCTTCAATATGGGATGCTGGTGCTCCCATGCTTCCTGGTGCAAATATAGATCCAAGAGAGAATGATAGGGTTAGAGAATCCCCTTGGAGAAGAGATCTCCACAGAACAGCTAATCTAGCCTCCTGCTCAAAGAAGAGTCCACCACAACATTACATTAGACTGTGAGGAGCCATACACATGCCAGCTCTGGCTGTGTCGAAGAATACTTTTATCTCACAGAATGGATGTTCCATCAAGCTAATGCTGGATCCTGGAGTTACTCCAATTCCCACTTCCACAATATAGTGCCTGGAAACAACCACAGAAACTCTTGTATGAAGGGGAAGCCAAGCAGGCAGGGTACCTAACCCTGGAGGCTCCTGAGCTCTGAGGCAGCCCTGCACACATAGCTACCTAGAACTGGGGCTCACAAACCAGCCGTCTCAGAGATTGAAATCTGTACCCCTTTCAGAGGTGCAGGAAAGCCAGAATGTTTGTTGTTTAGGATCTTAGTTTCGGTGAATTTGTAGTTTTCCACAAAAGCCTGGCTCACTAGAAAACTCACCACCAGTGACACATATTGCATTCTGATAAAGGAACATTTTTCCAGTAGACACATCTGAGTAATTAACAATTGCATTTTAGTAAATGCATATTTATAGCTCTACAGTGTCTCCTCAGCA
>NW_009619020.1:75518-81025 GCF_000690535.1 Cariama cristata | reverse complement strand
TAACAATTGATGAACCAAGAATACTTTATTTGTTGAATAGAGACATATAGAAATGACAAATCCTGACTCAGTTACTAGCAAAACCAAATGCTTCAATTCTACTCTAGCTTAACTGTATTCCAAACAGCTCACAGAATGTGTGTAGACTACTGGACCTTAGAACACACTAGTTCCTACACCCAGTTTTCTGACTATTTCCAGGCTTTAATAGTAAATGTAAAGTAGGAACACAGGAAAAATCAGCCTCAAAGTCTAAAATACTGAGCTTTCAAAACTCAGCTACAGCAGTTATTACAGAAGCTCAATACCTGAGAAAAAGTCAGGCCTAATATTTATACATTTGACATTGTCATTATATGTTGGTTTAGATTTATAGATCGTACATTGACCTTCTACAAGGCACTACAAAACTGAAAGAAAGAAAAATCGCCTTCCAAAAAACTCAAAGCCAATGAAGCCAAGGAAATGCAACAATTAGTCTAACTATCCCTCCAAGTTAGGCATACTTAGGTAATATTCTGACAGCAAATCAGACAAGGAAAAAACCGTCTTACTGCAAGACTATAGATACACCAAAACATTGAAAACTATAATTTAGAAAAGAGTGTTGAAGTTCTCATAACATATATGTAAACCATGGTCAATTATTCTTTAGTACAAACAACAAAATCGACAGGAGTTACAAAAGTATTCATATTATTCACTCTATTATTAGGTCACTTTTTGTACTACATAATGATAAATTGAATCACATGGTATTGTTTCACTTTTGACCTTCCAAATTTCTCCCCTCTCAGCTTTAAGATTAATCTTCCAATTTTCAGGTTTATGCACTCATTCAAGCATTCTGTATGCTGACTCATACTCTTGGCCAAGAAAAGATGTAAAGTTTGCAAATACTCTGAAGTTCGTGTTTCATTTTTTCAGATCAGCATTACTCTGCCCACAGAAACATGCAGTGTGGATTCGTGCAGGAGGTTCCACAAGTATTTATGCAACTTGAATATGAAAAAGCTTCACAATTCTGTTAATTGAAGATCCTGTTATGAGCTTGGCATTTGAGCATATATTTACTGCAATAACTAATACCCTTCCCTAAGAATGGACAATGGTATTCTTTGGGAGCTGAAAATCTGCCTCTGGCATCCATGAATACAGCTGAAAACCAAAAGCTGCATACTTTGGGTTTTACATAACACTCTGCTTCGTCTTCAATCACACTCAAACCCTAGCAAGTTTTCTGTTATGAAATACCACACTAAATGTTTAAAGGCCAGAATCTTAAGAACTTATTTTTTTCTTCCCCTATAAATTGTGAAACATGCAATGATGAATGCCAATCTGATTCCACACCACTTGAAATCTCAGCTGCACAGTATATGGGCACCCAGTGGCTATATAACATGACCAAAAGGTCAGAAATTCAGACAGACTCAGGTTAAGTTGGGTTTGGGGTAGGGTTTTGGGTATTTTTCATTTGTTTTAGTTATTTTAATCCTTGTCAGCTGATTGCAGCACTACCAGGGCTTTACCAAAACATGCTGACACAGACTCATTCTGCTTAAGGATCTCTGCAAGCCTCAGAGCAAGGTGTTTTATTGGCTGTATATAAAACTCTGACTAAACACTCTGCAACTGGCTGTCACACTTTGGCATGAGAACAACTTTGCTGACCTTGTATGAAGTTCTCACATACCGGTCAAAGAAGGGTTTTCCTACCAACCAACTCATTATTATTTTGACTGTGCTCTTCAAACAAAACTATACAAGTAATGTGACCTCTTGCAAACCATAAAATAGAGGATTTCCATCCCTTGGTCAAAGGAACAGAGAACTGGGAGAAGATTGGGAATGTGATAGTAGGGCAGATCAGAGACGAATGCAGCAAAGGTTTATTCCCTTTGATATTCAACACCACATCATTTCAAAGGAGATTGACAAGTCAAGTGTTAAAGGTTCTCCAAAGGAAAAGGATATCAGTGCAGATGACTGACAAAGCTGCTACTCCAAAGGTGAGCAACAAGACGGAAAGTTGGGGCTTCCTAGAGAAAGTTACCTTTACTACTTTCTCCAGCTGCTTATTTCCCCATCTCCCCCACAGCCTACATGTAGTTATTTCTTTGCATCCTTATTGCTCTGTTAACTTCTAGTTTTACTGTCATTCATAACATCCAATGATGCTTGTCTACTCAATGTTTTACGTTTTTAGCAGTCTTTTCTGCAGACCTTGGGAATAAACCAAAATCAGTGCATATAATGACACTCTTCCCTTTACTTCTGATTACTGTGCTACAAGAAATATTGGGTTAAGGCACTATTGTTTCTTAAGTACTTATCACACTCAGCTGCTTGGCCTCACTTTCCAAACCACACATCATTTCCCACTCTGTATCAACTGCATGTTTAATAATGAATTGGGTAGCACACCCATATCCTTTTAACCTTCAGTACTAAACACAGTATAGTAACCAACGTCCCAAACCATTAAAAGCAGATTTTTTTTGTCTCTCTCTTTTCAGAAAAAAGCATCTTCAAATGTAGTGTTCCCCTTTGCAAGAATGAGACCCAGAATCTTTCACAGGGACCACCGTAAATTTTAACTTAAAGACATTAGAGGGTGTATTACTCTTATACACGTGTCCGTAGGAGTTTTTCAGTTAGGACATTAAGTACCGGAAATGTATTCCACAGTGTGGAGTACTATAAAGATATCACAAATCTGTTACCAAAATAAATTCCAACATTTGACACTAAACAAAAAGACTGACAGATCCTTTCAGACAGATACTGTTACTGTTAGTTTCCAACTCATAGGCCAGTGTGTGTCTATTAGCTTGTTAGGGCATCGTTAAAGCTTATCTATTTTCCTAAACCTTTGGAACTGCCTACTTTGAAACTTAAGACAGCTGCAATCACAGCTTAAAAGACTGACTTATCTTCAGACTTCTGCCCTTCCCCAGACATACGACCTTTCCTGCTGTGTATACTGCAGACTTTTTTCTGTAGCTTCTTTATATATTTCTCAGCAGATAAAAGGGATTACAGTAAAGTGCAAGTAATCCGCTGACCATACTGAGCTCTAACGTGTTTTAGCCTGTATTCCCTGCCTCCACACTATGTTACTAAGAAAGGCAGGGACAGTTAGGGCAAACTTATGCAAATTTACAGTGAAAGCAGATGAACAGCAGTAATTTGAAGTAGGTGATCGTCATACTTATTTCTCCGAGTTCTACAGTTACTTGATCTGCTGAGATTTGGTCAACCTGTCCTTACCAGAGAAAGCATCAAATTATGCCAGGGGACCTTGAGTATGAGACCATAGGGTAAGAGCCAGACTTGTCAATCAGGAGATATCTTGAATGTTTATACATTTTCCAGTGAGACTTTCTGAACTAAGATCAGGCACCTTTTGTGGAAGCTTCAGTTAGTATGCTGCAGTTTAACATAATACAGCTAGCAAACACCTGGAAACCCCAAAATTGTCCATATCAGACAAATCATCCATTAAACATATTTTGCATCAACACAACCACAAAAATATAAAAGATAACATAGCAAAGAGTACAAATACAAAATAGTTAATTTCTACTCTGATGAAAACAGGAGACCTTAACCGTAACAACAGGAAAAATGTCTTTAGGACCAAATTCAATTGTAAGTGCTTTTATTAAGACCACTGTAGCTTAAAGAAAAGCATTTTTTTTCACATTTTATTTTCATCTGATTTTCATTTTAAGTATCCTGAAAGTTAACAGCATATACAAGATTTACAGGAAAAGACATACAGCTACTTTATCAGTGTAAGTTTATCAGGAGTGTTTCAATATTTTTCCAGTATGATTATGCTGGAAAATCAGGAAAAAAAAAATCAAGTGGCACTCAACACTACATTCAAGTAGTCTAGGTTCTTGAATAATTCGTGACAAAAGAATGCTTTCAAAAAAAAAAAGTGGTAGAATTGCTTAGTTACAAATACTACATACTGGTTTTAATTGCATGAGAGAGGCCAAAGATCAATCGCATCACAACTCAGTAAGTAATCAGAAGTGCAAAAATAAGCTAGGAAACATCCCACTCAAGCTAATCTGGCATTTTACCCACTGCTAGCAATGTGTGAATTTGCTAATCCCAAGTACCGTTTTTCTCTCGTTCTCTAGAACAGGAAAGCTATGTAAAGACATGTGCATTTGTGGGCCCCCTCCATTAGTTAAACATATGCTCACCACATGGGACACTGACAATTCTATACACTTGGTCTTTGCACTTTGTTAATTTATCTTAAAACAAAATTACTCAGATAAGCAGTAAATATGAGCATTATTCCTCTGCTTTCTCTAAGCACCAGATCTATAAAAGCTGGTTTTAGGTACTCTGCAGAAATTCAGAAAGCTCATGCTAAATTTCTGAGAACAGCTTGAACGTGCTGCCTGTTACACAATGCAACATTTGCATTAAAAAAAAAACACCAAAAAACAGACACTTCTAGGGAATGGAGCGAATACATGATATATTTGAAATTACTCAGATAAGCAGTAAATATGAGCATTATTCCTCTGCTTTCTCTAAGCACCAGATCTATAAAAGCTGGTTTTAGGTACTCTGCAGAAATTCAGAAAGCTCATGCTAAACTTCTGAGAACAGCTTGAACATGCTGCCTGTTACACAATGCAATATTTGCATTAAAAAAAAACATAAACAAAAAACAGACACTTCTAGGGAATGGAGTGAATACATTATATATTTGTCGAAGACCAGTTGTCCTCTGCCTGCATCATTTCAGGAAAAAAAAAAACATTTCCTAAGAGGAATGAAAAATATTTCATGTCCATCTTCCAGCAGTTTTACAGATGCTGGAATAATACACCCCCATCAGGAGAGAGGCCTTGTTCTTAATGTTCCTGTGCCATAATGAGGTGAGATATTTTTGTGATAAAAGGGCCTATTTGGACCTATTAGTCCATTATGAACATTTACCCCAAAACTGAAATGAAATACCACGACATCAAGTGCAGTAAAAGAACCCTTGATATTAAGCAGGAAAGTGAACAAGGCTGGAATCCCAGTTCAACCAGCTTGGGTTTTTTTCCTAGTAAGCCCAGCGGTTATTCTGAAGCCTTTTTAGCACTGTCTTCTTGTGCTGCTTCAAAGGCAGTATTTTCTTTAAGATTTTAAAATCCTTAGTATCACCAATTACTCTTGCAAAATTCCTCCTGAGCATCTTCAGTGTAGTCCAAGCAATTCCTAGCATTTCTTATTTTAATAAACCAAGCACTCATCCTTACTCGGGGAGGATGGAGTAGGAACTGAACTTGTCTTACTAAACTGGAGCTAATCTGGAGTGAAGCCCTACTGAAGGGAACGCTATTTGTCATTATCACATTTAATGTGGCAGGTCAAATTTTATACAAGGTCATACAGCCTTTCTCAGCCTCTTTAGTCATAAAACAACTACTCTTCACAATGTCTTCACTAAAACTTTACCTTCTGTTAAACTGAATTAACTAATT
>NW_009619020.1:0-75487 GCF_000690535.1 Cariama cristata | reverse complement strand
TAAGCTTACAGAACTGCCCCCCCCCCCCCTTTTTTTTTTTGTAGTTACAAGGAAGCCGAGACCCAATTCTAGCAGAGATAATTAAAGACCAACCATCTGGTTTTCCTCTGTGATGCAAGTTCCATTTAAACAGCATCTTTAAATGCAGGTTTTAACAAAATTTGGTCAGTCTTCCCTTGATTTGATTCATCTGTTAAGTTTTGACAGATAAACTAATTTAATATCACAGTCCTACAGCCTTTCCTAGCCAACACTAGATTAAGCCTTAATCTATTAAGGCTCAAAATTTATGTCCCTTGTTTCTCTGTGTTTAGTTTCTACAGAGTTACCAATTAAATTTCTTGAAATTAGTTATAATATACATATTTGTATGTATTTGCCTAGATAAAAACTGACATGTCACAAGCTGCCTCCAGTTAAAGTGTCTGTTTTCATGGGACATTCCATGAAGAATGGGGGTGGGGAACATCTCCCCTAAAAAACACTCAGACTGTGTGGTTGCGTTGGGTTTTTTTGTAAAATAAATGTATATTTTAAATAAGAACATTGAGAGTTTTTTACTTGGCTTTTGCTTTCTAACCCCTCAGGTTGTACTTTACATCTCATTAGCTCACTGTTCTTCACAAGGTTTTATAAGCTTCGGTAAAACTTGTCACTGAGAACTAGGCATTTTCATATTCTTTCCCTTTCGTCCCCTGAATCTCTGAATATTCCAAGTACAAAAGGTTTTTAAACTCTCTCCTAAGATTTCTTCTGTAAGTGCACCTGTTCAAAAAAAAATACTTCTCCGACTGGCTCAGAGAGTTGACTGCAAAGTTAGAAACAGGAAAAGAGTAAATGAAATAGTTGTTACCAAGTCAGATATGAAACAGAAGAAACCTCAATTTTTTCCCATTTTAAAAAGGACACATCTCAGAAAAACAGAGCTATTTCTTTTTCAGCTAGGATAGAAAAATAAGCATACCACCTCTGTGATGAGATTTAAGAGCACTAGGTAGCCTCTTTAAGAAGAATTATCATTGCTTACAGAGTTTGTATCTTTTCTGAGGTTCCGCGATACGTTAAAGCTAAAATGTAATTAGAAATAAAAGTAAAATCAACAGATCCAAAAAAAGAATATTTTTAGCTTATTTTCTAACCTCCAGAGTAGAAAATGTAGAAGATAGGGGGTATTTGAGAAAATTAGACCAAACTACACACACAGAAAATAGGACTACCTTCATCCAAAATAGTTACATAAATGATAAATACTGAACTTTCTCAGCAGAGGAAATATGAAAATCAGATACTCTGCTCTACCTCACTCAGAAGAAACAACAACAGGAGTAATAAATCACCTTTATGTAAAGAAAATGCATGACTTGGTCAAGACCAAAAATTTGCATCTAGTTCTCATACTTGTGGAAATGCACAGCACACAAAAGAAAAGAAGTAGTAATTATTTTGAAACACAAACCAGTTACAGAACGCATTTGCTGAAAGGCCTTGAAATTTGTGTAATTAGGACCAAGACTAATGCAAAAGGTTTTCAAATGAAATGAATCCTCAAATTTTCTAGCTGTTTCAGCCAAAAATTCCCACAGCAAAAGTTGTATCTGAGTACTGCAAACACCTATGCTTTCAACCCATGCAACAAAGGAACCACCTGAGACATCTTACTCTTTGTCAATTCCTTTGCGCAAATAAATCCAAGGGATTGGAAAGTTTAAGTGTTACATGTAGAAAGAGTCCTTACTAAAGTTGTAGTACAGACAAATCATTATGAATTTAGGACTCAACTGATTTTCAACATGTTTAAATTAGGCCAAATACTTGCACAACAGACCTACTGAGCAAACCTTAGAAATATCATGCCAATTTTGACTCTCTACATTTGTGTTGGAAGTCTACAATCTTGCGCTCTACAAAGTAAAAACTCTGTTCAAGAGCAAAAGGTTCAGTCTTTAAGGAAGATAAACTGTAATTAGCAGAGGATATGAATGGCTAAACAATTTCAGTTACGCATTTGAGAGGACCCTTATAGTATCTTGAAAAGCCTCTTAGACAAGTCTACTTTTAGTAACAATACAGAAAAGAACTCCTCTGTTTCCTTCTCAGACCTCATCCCTGTACAAAAACAGTCCGTACATTAGATCCAAAAAACTCTAGAAAAATTCCAGCGTCCCTGCACTTGCTTGGTCAACTCACAAACTGGCAGGCAGGCACTAGGACATCTTTGACCTGGATAATCCTGGGAGCCCCATGGGTCAACCAAAGACACTGTCAAAGCAACCATGACTCATTCATATGGAGCAATTTCCAGACATAGGTGCCATCCTAATCACTAATACTAGTCTGGCAGAAGTGGTCCTTACAGTAAGAAATTAATAGTTCTCTGAAAACAGCACAAATCTCTGAAGAATTCAGGCAGTTAGGAGCTCTGGTCAGGATACACCCAACAGCTGCTTCTCAAATGAATGCACTCAGTAATTTTCTATGCTCCCCTTGTCATGGACAGGGCCAAAGATATCACTGCATCACTACCAATGGGTAGGTAACTCTTATGGCCTTGGCTCTACCTGCAAACACAAGTAGCACTGGTGAAATTAAAAAGATGCTCTCCCAGTATGGGTCTCCTCATGGGCAGTGAAATCTCATTCCTGAAACCCTGCCCTTAATACCAATGGTGATTAATGTGAACAAACAGTATCAGGTGGTAAACACCTGTTGTCTTTCCTACCATGAATAGTCTTGAATCAACAAGCAATAAATGGTCAGGAGAGCATTTGAGTGTAAATGAAGTTGCAACTCTGCCTTTCAGAGCTGATTTCCTAGTTTGGGGAAAAAGGCCAGACTGAAAACAACAAAGTTACATTTAAAACGTGAGGGGACTGAGCTCTGAGAAACTAGTGGTCTAATCTGAACTTGAGCTTAAGAATGGGGAGAAGAGGGCCACTTCCTTTCCCATCCCTCATACTTCACTTGGTTTTGATAGTAGAGTACCCAGTGGTTTCTTTCTGCAGATTTAAACTGAACACCTTATAAGGGCTAAGTCACCATGGCCCACTCCAGTACTCAGATCACCAGCTGGGCAGTCTGCTCCTCTCTGTCCGAAACCTGCAGAAACTTTAGAGCCTCAGGTGATGGTCAAGAGTCACAAGAAAGGAAATACAAGCACCAGCATGCTCAAAGCACCTGCTCATCTAGTGCTCTAAACTTAAAACAAAACCCAAAGAGAACCATTAGCCTGCTTACATAATTTCAACAGGAAAATTTATGTATCATCTTAAAATGCCAAAAAACTGTGTAGCAGAGGATTCATTCAGCCACTAACAATTTGCAGCATAGCTAGCTGATTAACAAAACAAGCAATTTTGACATCCTCCACATGGCTACTACCAGTCTTGAAATAGCTGGCTAGGTCAATCAGGCACATAAAACAAGCTGTAGAGATAGAACAAGCTGTAAAGACTTAAGAGACAGGTACTTCTACTAGCAGATCCCATTCATTTTGCCAGGGAATTTGCATGTTGAGGGCAGTAGAGATTAGACTGTTTTTCTGTCTTAGAAAGAAACAACAGCGAGAAAAAAAAAAAGTAGATAAATGAAAAATTCAAAAGTGGCTTGCTGAGATGACAATGGAGTGAAACTCAAAGTTCCTGGCAAGGAAAATAGCAGTTTGTGGCAAACTGCTCTTTTGCAACCTGTGTCAAAGAAACAAACAGTGGTGAAATGGAGACACTTGAAGTTTGCCACTAGCAATCTAACAAGGCAGGGAAAAGCTAGTGGAAATGTTTAGTGGTGAGGAAATGGTCTGTCAACAAAATTCATTTTTAGACCTTTTCTCCAATTTGTCAAAGGACTATTCTGACCAACTGCTATCTTCTAACACACTACCATTCCTTCCTTGAAAAGTATTGTCTGAGTACTTAATAAATATGTTGTCTGTTGTGTCACACAGATCATTACAGAAAGATCAGATATAGATACAGGTGAGGTTCTTGCTGAAATCCACTCTGTAAATGTGGACATTTTGACATGGAAAAAACACTCTCAAGGTGGCCAACTGTTTGAAAAGCTGCATCCAACTGTACGTTATTATTGTTCCTTTAACTACTGTTTCCATATTTTGCTTATGAGAGCATTATATGAAACATAGAAAGCTTTGCTACACTCAGTGATATCAATTACTGCTGCTTCTTTATGCACAAGGCCCTTTAGGAGTCCTGTGAATAGATTAGGTTGCTCCAACACAATCTCCTGACAAGTACGTAATAGCTGTTACTGATGTCCAAATTTTATTTTGTCCTTTGCTACGATATTCTCTCTAGACATCAAAGTAGTGCTACGACTGGTTAGTAATTTGGTGGCTCTTCGTTTTCACTTTTAAAAGACCAGGCCCCCTTCTTGCATACCGCCTGTGTTTGCAAGGCATTAGAGTTATCTTCAACTGCAGCTTTTCATCAGTTAGGTGATAATTTATGTTTGAACATAAAGAAGGTTTTATGGTTAAATCCAGTATATTTAAGACACCTAAATTACTTAAGCAAACTGCCAGCTAAAAAATGTTTTTGACAAAAGCAAAATTAATACCAGAATAAATGCCCAATTAGAAGCTGACTACAGGCAAGGTAATTTGTATAAAAGGATAAAAAGAGGTACTCACTCAAAACTTAATTTGTTTTTTAAAATACACAACATATATCTGTTTGGCCTATTTAAAACCTGTATGAGATGATTGACAGCACCACATTCATTTAGTGATGCCAGGCAGACACTATACTTTCAACAGCAGGATAACATCCTACGAAACCTGAGCACAACGCGACAATCAGCACGCATACTTCTACAATCAAGGTGGTATGAAACTCTTCAGCAGAAATACCCCAACTTATTCAGTGTATCATTCACCTCATATAAAAGTTACTACTTCAATTTTTTCTTTTCAAAGACATATACAAAAATCATATCTTCCGTTCCCAATTTCTATGACTACAGGCAGATTATCCCTGCTGCCTGTTTTATGAGTAACCTCACAAATACTGTATCTGCTTTCAGCATACAAAAACCCGAAAGCCAAAGCATTGCTGAGTTCTGCACACCAGGAAGCCATGATTACGCTTCCTACACAGGGGAAATAAGCTGGCATAGTCTAGTTAGGAAGTGCATTTGTGGGCAAGTCCTCCTCCTCTTTTGCTGTGCATCAGCGGCAAGTACTTGCACGAATCTCTTAATACATAAGCACTTAAAGCAAAGAAAATATACCTGTCCACAAATGTTTCTCATGAATTGCTAAAAGACATGGAATATTAAAGGTGGTGAAAGGTCAAGGGGAAAAAAGATAGGGGGGAGGAGAAATAAAAGACACTGCTATCCAGGAAAGCAAAACTCTCCACTAGACCTCAAGTCAAATGTATGCTAGAATTACAATTTTAATATACAACAGAGAGTGTTTACAGTTGACATAGTTTAAAATTTTATGGATCTAGACACTTTTTTTTTGTGCTAAAAAAGTAATCTTCCCTCCCATATTAGGACTATGATGCAGGAGCCAGACCGATCCTACGTATATTGAAAAGTAAAGTACAAAATGGTGAATTCCAGGCTAGGACGTCTTTTCTCATACTGAGAAAACTTTTTCTCAAGAATTTGGGGAGGTGAAGCAACTATAGTTTTCACCACTGCAATGAAAAATGGAGCCACAATTTCTTTGCAGACAGTTGGATTATTTTAGGAGGGTTGCTCTAGCCACTGCAGACCTCCTGTTTAGAATGAGATCTTTTACATTAACAAATATCTCTACACATCCCTCCAGAGGAATAATAGCATGAAATTATACAAAAACTAACTTCATAAGGACCAGAAAGACCCTTTGCTTAAGAGACTTCTACTAGCCCTCAGGTGATTCTTAAATAGTGAGCACTACATTCTGTATGACAGCTATTTGGCATTACAAAACACTCCACAAAATAAGAATACATTAATAGGAAAAATAAAGCACTATCTTAGTTGACTCGTGGAAAAATGTTTATCATGGAAACCTCTGAGACAGGAAAAAAATGCTGATCTAAGATCATCAGTTTCACATAAATTTTAGCTTCCTCCCCCCCTCCCCGACTGTCATTAGTTTCTACTTTATAAGCACAGTGGCAAACGTACCTTTTCACGGACATTTAACTCAGTTGCTGAAAGGATTTATGAACCATAATAATCTTTACAAGACAATACAAACAGTAAGATAACAGGGGAAGAAAGTAAGATGATAAATTGAGATGTAAGAAACAGAGGTTTGCGTGGGGTCTTCTCTTTAGGTTCTGGCACTAGAAATTAAAAATTAATAACTTCTGCATTATCTATTGATAAATGTTGATAAGGCTGTAGTACAAAGAACAAATCCAATCATTTCAGTGGTAGTCTATCAACTTAGAGTCTTACAAGCAATTCTAACAATTACAAAGGTGGTTACCTAGCCAATGATTTCTTCCTGTTGCAGTTCAGAAGTGCCTTTAATGTTAATGCAGAAGTTACATTTGCAGAGCCTTTCTCTGGCAAAGTGTTTCAGCAAATCTGGAACAGACTCAAGATCCAGCTGTGACTAAAAAAACCTTGCCGTTCAGATTTATTACATACTGTGCATCCAAACTATTTTTCTAACATACATTTGTTTTTCCTGCCAATCCTCCCCCACCCATCCATCTCTTCAGTGTGGTTCCACTGGATGCATGATCTGGCCCTCGATCTCAACATCAGGCACTGAGGAGATGCATCTCCTTGCCTCGCACAGCTGGAGGCTGCCTCCTTTTACCCCCACCTCACACCCATTCACAGAAAGGGTACAAGAGGCAACCATGGCCTGCAGACTGGGGCTGTGGGACAACTACAGCAGGTTTTTATCATCTTTCAATTTGTAGACCCCTAAGCAATTCTGATAATTTGAATTATAAACCCCCTAGGGAACTTTGTGTTCAGAGATCAGTGCAGTGCATTCAAATTTCCTTTTCTTTAGCAATTTTCATGTAATTCAAGGACTCCTAAGTGTGCAATCATCCTCTTACCCGCACTATTGCAATAGAAACTTGTGTGCCTCGCCCACCAGTGGCAGTCCATATTTTGAAAGCAATTCACTGTGGGTTCAGGTTCTGTAAGACCTAAAGCTGCTGCACTATAGCCTAGTAGGGCATCATCCATTCATCATTCTTCCTCATGTGAAGAATTAATGTAGCTGCCAAATGCAGGCATAGCAGAACTGACTGCAGATGTCAAAGAAACTCTAAGCATAATGATTTTCATAACTTAAACATCTTTGCAGAAAGTCCTCAACATGTGGCATTACTCTGCAGAGAGAGTTCTACATATCTGTGAGATAACGTATTTGACTTAAGCTGGCAATAATCATGTCTCTATCTATGTATCAGCAGACAGACACCTTAGTGATTAATTATTTTTTTTTACCACATGTCTTTGGCTGTCTAATCTGTTCTCAGTGCATTAGTTTGTGTCTTTTAAGGGCTCTTTCAAATAGTTTGTGTCCTTTAGAGGTCCTTCAAAAAGATCATCTTCAAACAAAAAGTTGTCTGGGCTCCCCCGAAAATGTGAACTGTCCTTCGATAAATTTAGAACTTTCTACCAAAAGTGAAAATCTTGTATTTCAGCTCTGAATAGGATAGAAACACATTGAAACTTGGTTCAAGATGTCCACTAAGAGTATAAAGCTTTATCCAGTAATTAAAAAGGATGTTAACAGTTACATAATATGGATGTGGAATAAGGTATAGAGAACCCACTCAAAAACTGATGATTTTTTCATTTTAAAAAGCAGCTGCTACACTTTTTGTCCTGAGGTCTACACAATTCAATTTCTGAATTACTAAGAGAGGTCTTTGTCCCACAAGTAATGGGATATGACTTATTTTTGAGATTAATATTAGGCTCTGCAAATCTATATTAAATAGAATTTCATTGAAATGTTTAAGCTTTGCAAAACAACTAAGCCTATAAGTAATATAAATGTATATGACTCCCTTGCCAGATGATCAGTAGTTTACAGTGATCTCATATTTACTGCTGTAGAAGTTTATCTAACATGATAAAATACCTAACTTGAGTAAAACACAAGACCATTACTTAAACTGGTACATAACATATCCTCCAACAATTTTAAATGGATAAACCATTCCTCCCCATTTTGTAAAGCCTTTATAGGTTTTATAAAACAAATCCTCTGGTATTTGTGGACATAGGGGATGTAGATGCCCAGGTGTGGGCAGCAGGGGGCTGCAGGAGAAGCCAGGGACTGCCCAGAGGAGAAACAACAGCTCCAGACACTGGAGCAGAGATTTCACTGCAGCCTGTGAAGTTCCCACACCAGAGCAGAGGAAAAATGGGAGGAGGAAAGAACAGGAGAGGGAAACAGTTATGAACTGACCGTAATCCCACTTTTCCCCTTCCCCCCCAAACAGCACGCCTGGGTGGGGCAGATAAGGGACACAGAAGTGAAATAGAAAAGCTGAGCCGGGAAAGGGAGGAGGAAAGGTGTTGCTTTAACACTTGCCTTTTTGTTTCTCGCTACCTGAATCTCCTTTACTTGGCAGCAAGTTATTTTCCCCAAGATGAGTCTAGTTTGCCCACAACAGTAACTGGTAAGCAGTCTCTCTGAGCTTTCTCATTCTGTTTTCTCCCCTGCACCCTGCCAAAGACAGGAGGAGCTAAGGGGGTGAACGAGTGGCTGGGTGGGAGTTTGGCTATTAGTCAAGGTTAACCCACCACAGTAGGAACACATAGATTTTGAGCAGAAATCAACTCTGGCATTAGACATTACCATTCTGAGCAGCACATATGCATGCACATAAAATGAAGTAATAATTTTTATGGTTTGGTGTTTAAGTTCTATTTCTTCTGAATTTTTTTTTTCTGACACATTGAGATCTTGGACTCCAGTTACACACACAGATTTCACTCCACAACAATTTAAAAATCTAAATACACACATAATAAAACAATATACATTAAATTGTACTCCCATAAAAAAATAACGCTGAATTTTGTCTGCGATCAATCGCTATCAAAACTATTATTCACTCAGTCCTGTTTCACACTTCCCTAATACTAGGTTTAGATAATTTAATACTGAAAAATCATGTGGCCACCATGTTTTTCACATTATAAGCCTACCACTTTAAGGTAACAGTCAACAGACACACCTCAGCTGAGCTGCAGGCAATTTATATAGCTATGTTGTCACTTCTACAATTAGAAGTTTGTGGATCCAATCTGGTTTTTAGTAGGTTAAAACAAAGAAAGTCAAACCGCAAGTTGCTACATCAGTCATGCTGACTTTGTAAATGTAATCAGTTAATCAATGTCTGGTTAAGCTTTTGATCCCTACAGACACTGTGAAAGTTGACTAAAAATAAAAATTCCTGGAGTTTGTTAGAAACTAATCTCAATTAGACGCTTACAAAGTACAAAAGTTGCACCAAGAGCCTGTCAGTTCACAGTGGAGTAACGACAGGCATATTATCAGTACAGTTAAGGGACAGATCACAGCTAGCGTGTGTAAAGTAGAACTAGATTCATTTTGTTCAACCCCAAAGCCAAGAGCTAATCTCTTCAGAACAAGCTCCTGCAAATGTACATGAGTTCCCATGAAAAATTAGGATTACTGAAGTGAGTTCAGTCATTATGGAAAAAGTTCAAATATCACCTGTTTGATAATGAATAAACATAACTGCTTCTTATTTCTACCCAAGCAGTTAGAAGAAAGTCTGATGCATTTAATTCAGTTCCTCCTTACCCAACCATAGAGTATCTACCTCAGTTACTAGCCAACCTCTAATTATATGTAAGAAACCTAACAGATGAAACAAAGCCCAATATAGCACTACAAATTCAGGAATATTATATTCTCACTAGTTGTCCCGCTAACTCTCAATGGCCATATTCTTTAACGTACAGCTTCATCATGGCTTGTTTATGACTGAAATAAACAAAACCTGCTGTACTAAGCAATAACAATTCCTCGTTCCCAACGTAATACCTGTGATTGAGTGATATTCTGAATGGAAAAAAAAGCAATTCGAGGTTTCCATTGCTCTAAGTAGTCATATGTACAACTACAGCAAACATTGCTATTGGAAAATAATTTAAAACACTGATGCATAAAATAGTTTCTTCTGCTTCGTTTCTGAATCTATGAAATACAACTGGCTGTCTCTCAGTATCAACACAGATTAATGTGTTTTTTATCAAGATAGAAGAACTGTGAAAACTTGAGGAAAGGACAAGGAAAGCAGAGGACTGACCACTTTGATAAGCTGGCCTTCCTAACTTAGGCAAGGTTTCAATTTCTTCATCCTGCAGATCATGACATTTGATAAAAAATGGCTGCAAATTTACAAGTATCACTTAAGATCATTGAATGAGACATGCTCTACATCCTCTTGCAGTCATCAGTAGAAAGTTTATTGCAAAATCCTGCAGGACATCACATCAGTTATAGGCATTAAAAAAAAGATAATTCTGTCTCAGGCAAAAATTTCCATTTTGCAAAACATCACATCAGTTATAGGCATTAAAAAAAAAGATAATTCTTTCTCAGGCAAAAATCTTCATTTTGCAAAAGAGGAAAATGTGAATGGAGTTTCAACTTTGTGCTTTACTACTACAAGAAAATCAATAAATAGAATTAAGGAGAAATATTTCCAAAAGAGAGCAATCATCTTCAGCTACTCTAGGAAAGCTAAGCTTTCATCCAACACTGTTCAAGTTAAGCAGCCAACAAAGACTCTATCTCCACACTTGCAATCATGTTAAACTGAGAACCAACACTTCACTTCTCTACTACTAAAACACAAAGGCATGCCAGAGCCTACAGTCCTCCTTTTAAAAAAAGTTTTAAAAGAAGGTAAGAGAATTGGTAACATTTAAAAAATTATAGTGTTCTCCAGATCTAAATTTAAATGCCTTTTAGAGCAATTTCAGTTCGAAAAAAAGATGTGTCAGGGCTACATTTAACCCACTTGCTAATAATTTCTCCTTGTTTTATTATTTCAAACAAGAGGCAAAAAAGCTACAGAAAAAGTTTATGGACCTTGCTGGAGAAGCAGTCTGGACTTGGAAACTGACAGCACAGAAGGTCCTTAAGAGCAATTTTATGATCATCAATTTTTTCTTTCTCTGTACTTGTTCTTCAGTCAGTTGTGAAAGTTCATTTTGCTATACATCCATCTCTTTCTTGATATTACAGTAGAAACAAGAAGCTCAAGTCACCCCACAGCTCATTGCATTAAAATTGCTACTGACAAGACATATAAGTCTCCCATCTTTAAAGTGTTTACAAAGTAAATATAGCATAAGATACAATAATAGAGAAGAGACCAACATATAACTGATATCCCCCTACCCCCTGTCCAAATAAACATGTCTTAAAGTATCTTTGTCTGCTTTATGTACCATTTGGTTTCAGTAACTGAAGACCTTCTGCATGTTCACACTTCTTCCAACTGAAAAAAAATAGTCATCTCCCCTAAATCAGAGTACCTCAAAGCTTCAAAGCCAAAAGTTTAACTTCTTGTACCTCAGTGTGCTCTAGAAACTTTACACCACTGAATAAAAGGCCAATGCAACTCAATGATTAACACTTTGTCCTGCTTCTCTAAATCATGCATCTTTAGGCATCAAGAGTTGTAAAGCTATTTTTTCCTAAACTTTGTTTTTCAAGTGATCCATGCAATTTTATATATTTCAGCTGTATTCATGAGGGGAAGCTAGAAATAGAGACAAAAATAGAGTCAAAATTATTTCTTAAAAAGGTCTGAAACCTCTAGAAGTTTGCTTTCTTGGGACAACAGCGAGATGCAGAGTTATTAGCATTTGCTTGAGGTAATTTCCAAAACTAACCAACAACTTTGCCTGAAGTAATGTAACCAATCAAAATTCATGGTATTATTCTGTTTTTAAGACATATATAAAACCGAATAGATCTAAGTCTTGTAGAAGATCTGGACTTGGTCCTGGGTTATAGGTGGCCCTGCTGGAGCAGAGGGGTTGGACCAGATGACCTCTGGAGGTCACTTCCAACCTCAAGTTTTTTGTGAGACTCGATGTATTTTAAGTTATTCTGTGACTGATCATCCAGATTTGATAATATGCAAATAGAGTCATATTCTGCACAAGGCATGTGTCCAAACTTGATGGAAACACACTGCAATCTCATTGGGGTACAGCACCAGTAGTTTTCAAAAAAAAAAAATCAAATTAGAAAGGGAATAAAATGTAAATTAGTAGGTACAGTTATAGCTTTGAATGCTACTATTCAATTCCACTATTTTATCATTCAAACCTACTTATTTTTTTAGTTTCTTTCACCAAAAGCTTTACATCTTCTTGCCCTAGAAATTTCATTCTCATCTCCAAACCTAAATAAGAAAGCTTAGTTTTCTATCAAGTCATGTTTCAATGTGTTCAACTCCATTAAACCTTTTGGTCTAATATTGTGAGCTAATGATGCAATTTATGCTTTTCAGGTTAACATATTTAATGGTTTTTCTTCATCTCTTCCCTGTCCACCCAGTTTCACAGCATTTTATATCATGAATCACATCTAAATTTAAAATTGGTCAAAACATTTAAAAGTTACTAGGCAGAGGAGAGACCAAGATAGCACAACTCTGTATAATCACTTCCTTTTGAGAGCCATGCTAAAATCACAAGATCAAAGGATCAACTTCATTGCTATGCCAAACTCAATCAGAAGCATATCAATATGAATAAAGTACATAACCATATAAAAAAAACAGTAGTGTTAACTCACATCTCAAGACCTGGCATGGTAACTCTTCCTGCCCTCTGTGTTAAAAAAAAAAAGGGCCATTTTTGTTCTTGTATTCATCATCTATAAAATAGGGGTAATATATAAAAACCTAACTTGAATGCTGTAAAACTATAATGGAGTCACTGTTCTTTGGTCAATTTTTCATCACACAACTGAAGTTTCTTATAAAATATTAAGGTCTTGATCCAAATCCTTTAAGTGCTTTGCACAGAAGGTATTATAAACTCAAAATTGATTCAAAATGGGTATTATGTGAGAGGTTAGGAAGCCCCTAAAAAAACAAAACACCCTACCATCAGAAGACCTTCACTGCCAATGCACATATTTTATTTGAACACAGGTTTCACGTTAATTGCTAATGAGCAGTCTAGGAAATACTCCAGTAAATCTTGGATTTCATAAAGCATAGATAGATGGAATATTTGTAGTAGTGTTATGTCAAATGTTATTTGAACATATCCTTCCTGTCAGTTCACTCCAACAGAGTAACAGTGAATTTCAGGGGAGCAACAATGCTAGAAGCATCCAGAGATGATGAGTGGAAAGGAGCAACTTTTTCTACCTAGACTGTAATCAAATCACGGAAATGTGGTCACAAGAATGAACTGAGGCCAAAAATTGAAGATAAAGGCAGATCGGGTACTTCCATGCATATATAGGATGGACCACTGAGGAACAAAAGACCCTGAATGACAACACTTGTTGACTGGATTTTGTGCAATAAGGCTAACTACCAGGTATTAGAAACCACAATTAACACCTAAATTAAGGGCTGATTACTTCACCTCTGCATAAATTCTAGGATTGTAAGACACCCAAATCCAGCCCAGAAGTCCATTGCATGGACCTGTCTTTGCATCAAAGGGGTAGATCAAAACTTTCTGATCCAGCTAGGCAATGCCATGCATCCCAAACCAGTCTAACCTCCCTAGGCTGTTTGATGAAGTGTTAAAAACATAAAACCATAGAAAATTCAGGATTCAAGGGACTTCTGGAGGTCATCGAGTTCAACCCTCTGCTTAAACCAGGGTCAACTGGAAGAGTTCAATGTATCTACAAGACATCACTATTCCTGGCCAATTCTGGCAATGCTGCACTGACTAAAAAACTTCCTCTGCATTGTCAGTATTTGTACTTGCTCATTTTTCAGGGAGAGTCAGAAAATGGTTCTAGACTTATATAAGCATTGAAAATAAATTAAACAAAAAACACAGTGCTAATACTGCTTAGCACAAAAAGGGAAAAGGAGGAAAGAGTGAATTGCTAGAGCAATCTTAATTCAAGTCTATTGATTAAAGGAACTGAAAGCATCATGGACAAATCCGTTCTTACTCATGTGGCCCCTAGTTTGGGACACTTACATAAGACAGCATCTCTCCCAGTGTGGTGTAGCACAAGTAATTGGCAAGAATTTTTTTATCTGCCCATCTGCTGCCGTTGTACTGAGCTTTCAGGTTTCCATGAGTGATTCCCTTCTTAAATGGCCCAGGTCTTCAATTCATAACACTAGTTGCTGTCTCTGCACTGAGTTGGAGTTGTTCCTTATTTACACTCCTGAAGAAGCACTTTAAGATTAACTCTCTAAAGCATCTCTTCAATTGCACTGGCAGAGCTATTCAGACGGACCGGACAGCAGCAAAACAGTGACAGAAGTACCTTCGCCCCTCATGCAAAGAAGGAAAAGCAGCAGACTACATAGGGCTAGACTTAACTCACAGCTTTGATCTATCCACAGGCTGCTGTGACCACTATTTCCTTGGATTCTAAGTTGGTTGCACTGGCAGAGCTATTCAGACGGACCGGACAGCAGCAAAACAGTGACAGAAGTACCTTTGCCCCTCATGCAAAGAAGGAAAAGCAGCAAGACTACATAGGGCTGGACTTAACTCATAGCTTTCATCTATCCACAGGCTGCTGTGACCAATATTTCCTTGGATTCTAAGTTGATTGTCCCAACTCTGCAGGAAAAAGTCAAAGTCACCAACCACCACCTGGTTTCATACAATCACAACAAAACACAAAGCACCCGTGTTCTTAAAATACATTTTTAAATTACTTCATATATGTGCAAAATGGGCCTTCAGAAAATGTTGCAAAATGGCATCTGGATGCAATTCTCAGCACTAAAGTTATAGCACACTTTAAAAAGCAGAGATTTAGCGTGTTGAGTTTCAGTTTTAGGAGTGGCTGGATATTTGCTAATAGACATTTTGCTTCACTCCCACATCTCTTCCCCCTCCTCTTTTTTTTTGAGAACATAAAATAAGATAATTTGTTTTAATTAAGTTGCAGCACGGTCTGTGCACAGGGGAAGGGTGAAGAGTGATGCATCACCTTAATACTCAAAAGAGGGCATTTCACTTTGCACCAGAACTGTGCTACGAGTCAGCTGCACAAAAGTGAAAGTTAAGCCTTTCAAGGAAGGAACTTTTCGCAAAACCTGACAAATAAATGGAGACTAAAGAAAATTAAAATATTTCCTCCTCTAAAAATCAAAGGATAAATGCAAGTATTTTTTATTATTCTGTTGAGGCAACCCATCGCCAACCTACTTCAAGGTTTTACCTTTACCCATTGCAAAATGTCACTGTTTTAGAACTTGAGAGGAAGTACCCTATACTCATTTCTCCTCTTCTTAAATGAACCCTCAAGCATCTCTCATTTTTGAAATAAAACAGGTAAAATAGCAGCCTTTTTATGTTTATTTCCTAGTATTTCAGCTTTTATCGTATGTACCCTCTTTTACACGTTGAGTGAATTGTTCAACCAGTGATCTCATCTTTCTCCGAAGAGATAATACTAAGAGGCATAGTTCCTTTACTAACTAGAATTTCCTGATCTAAGATCTTGCTATAATTGAGCTGAGTGAAAGTAACGATACTGCATCAGTTTTGGAGTTTTCTCTTGGGAGTTCATCAGGTCTAATGCCTGTTGCTTCATTTAACCATCATGCAGCTAATAACCTTTCTCCACGTAAGTGCTGCATTTTACAAAAGTGGTTTTTTTCCCCCCACCATCCTTGATCTATCTCCAGCTAACTCTTATAATGTTGTTCTAATACACAGTGCTGCACAGCGATCATCTAGATACTTTTTCAGAGCTCTTTTCTGCCCTTGTTCTGGTCAAAGGTCCCACGGCTCTTTTACAGAACATGGGTAGTGTTGGGTTTTGTTCAAAAACCAGCCTAATTTAATTTTTAAAACCCACAGTTTACAAATACATTCTGACTGTGGGTTCCAGTCAGTTGTCACTTCCCACTTCACTGTCGCAAGCTAATGCACGACAGCTATGCTGATCCATCCTCCGAGGCATCTGCAGCGCAATTTGAGATCAAAAAATGGAAGTTTCAGTTAAGTAAAAAAATTTTATACCCATCTCTCGGACAATTTCAAGATATCAATGATCTTTACATTGTAAGCACTGATATTCAATACAGTAACACACGCCGTGAACACACTGGGTATGAAATAGTGACCAATATGTGTAAGTATTCACATATGCACACTTCAGAACAAGATGGTCATTTAGGTTTTATTCACCACACTGATGACAACAAGCAGATGTTACTCTGCAAAACTATTAAAATATCAGTATTAATTACTGAGGACTATTACAGAGTTGTAGAAATCAGTGATTTCTATTTCTGTCCTACAGATCCTTATTTGCTGGCAAAATTCTTTTACACAGCAATGTTAATTCTGTACTTACTTTCTTCAGCATCCACAAAAGAAACCTGTACTTTGGACCTTCAGTCACAGCTAAGGGCTTTGCTCAAAAGCTTGTCTGCTCATTCCAACAATACCACAGTATTTCCAATTAAAGATATCTCTTTTCCCCCTATATTCTGCCTCACACAAAAAACATGCTCTAAGAACATTAGCTCAGTCTTAACAGATCTGCTCCTCCTCTGTCTTAAGTTACACTTGCCTAGTCCATATGTAGGAGAAAATCACCATCGTGTAAAACTATCACATATGACGATGCCATTGATATTCTAGATCTCTATATGCATCTTCAACTTGGGTTACTAAATTTCAGATTCATACCAAGTGGTACACATGTAACAACCACAAAAGCAACAATGGAATTGAATAGGTATCAGTAAAGGTTTGATTTGGTCTTTGAGATTGATTTTGGTATTAAGCAAAGATAGAGTTGCCAAGTAGAAAATCAGCATCTTCTAAACTGTAAAGTACACAAAATTAAAGCTAAGAAAAGCTTTTTATATTGAGGTAGTTAGATTGATAACCATTTTTTTTCTAAGCATCTAGAGTTAGCTTTATTATCTCCACAGGAACTTTTGCCATTAAGTGTAACATTTGGTGCCAAGTAGAAAAACTGTAAGAAATTGTGGGTCTGACTTGGTATTACTTACACAACACAATCATTTCTTTCTCTACCAACTAAATTTAAATTGATTAAACCATGAGCTTCCTTACTACGTAAACGTTGTAGTCAGCTTGCTAAATCTAAGTGCAACAAAGAACAGGAAAGAAAAAGAGAAACATATATGTAGTACCTCCCCTTTAACCCTAGCCCCCTGTGAGTACATGCCATGTCCATTTAAGCGACAAGATGAGTTGATTCCCATTGAATAAACAATGACTACAGCAGACTTCAGCCTAATGCAGATAAGAATTTTACAAAATTCATATTTACAGTGAGAATGCACAGGGAATGTACAGTGTATGAGACTAATACTAAAAAAGAATTTACTAGTTTGAGTCAAGACCAGGAGGCAAACCCCAAATGTTATCTGATTCTTTTAGCAGGCTGCACAAAGTTGAGCTAATGGCTTGAGGTCAGGCTCTAGCACATCCTTGTCAAGTGGGCAGCAAGTATTTCATAGCTGGCATGCCACCATAGAAAGGCACACTCAGTGACAAAATGTATTATTTTATTTTTCCTTATTGTTTTACATTAAGAAGTCTGGTCACTTTAAAACAACTGACCAACAGCTACTCCATCAGGTTCTCTGCATTTTCTCCGGGAAGTTAGTCCAGACTCCGGGGAGCAAACTGTGATCACTACTTTTACCAGAATATAAACCACCAGATCCATTTTAATTATTTACTGTGGTGTAATACCATTATTTGGTAGCTTCCAACTTAAATATTTCATAGCTTAAAATGTACTCCTGCCTACTTCAGACCAAATAAAAACAATTAGAGATATTTTGTTTTGATCCATTCTGTCTTCTGACAAACTCAAGAGATTGTGACCACAGAAGGAAGACTGTCTGGGAAATACAAGAATAGTTCACAAACATTCAGAAAGCTTTGTAAACTTCTGATCGACAACTCCTGTTCAAGAAATCATCTCCTATCCCTTCAAAATTGTCTCAAAGGTTAATTTCCACACACTACCCAGTCTGACTTGGTTGAGGGCAGGTAACAGATACCTGGTGTAACTCTGCTACAGCTTGTCTTCCTGCAGACTCTTCTCTAACCTCCTCTGCAAGTCACAGCAGCAGCACACACATGAGGATTATCAAGACCCACGGAACAAGAAACACGACTTGAAAAGAACCAGTCTTTGGTTTGTAGATACAGCAGTTGAGGATGCCTAGCCTAAGTTTCAATCTGGCCATAGTAGCTCAGTATGCAAAGCGGCTTTGATCCCTAGCCACCGAGCTCTCACAGCAAGGTTTTTTCTTGGTTTGTATTTTTACTGACTGACTTTGGCTGTTTGCCCCATCTTCCAACTACTTTTTCCTGTTCCAGTGTGTTTCTAGTACCTGCTGCATGATTAGTTTGCACAGCACTGTTTAATATCAACAGCAGATAAAGACAATACCTAGGAAGTAATTTTATCACACAAAATATCAAATGAAAATATTTCTTGGGTGTTTTATTATACCACTTCAAAGTCTTCTTGGTCAAGGCCAAATGTTCAGGTGTGCAAGACTGTACAGTCATGACAAGCAATTCCCCATAAGATGTGATATTATGTGTCTCATTAAGTCTTTCCACAGCTACTGTTTTGTGAAAGAGTTAAATGAATTAAACAGTAAGACAACATATGAAAAAATATTTCCAATAAATATTTCCCTATTTATTCCCTTTAAACAGAAAGGGAAATTATTCAGATAGTTAGCAAACCCTTTGATTTTGTTTCATGAAGATGTTATATACGCAATCTGGAATTTTCTCCCAAGATTGGCCTTTATGTTTATCTCTCATACCACATACTCTTTTCTTAGTTATGTTAAATGGTAACTAATAAAACTGTATTGTTGAACTATTAACTAAGTCATAGCTTTTCTTGTTTCATGCTCAAATTTACTTCATACATCCAAAATGGACTTCTGCCTGATTTTTAAATACTGCAGAATGGTTGCAAGTCTAACCTAACCCTTCTCTCTAATAGCAGAAACAAGGATCTTTCTTTTGAATCTACAAGGACTTATGATTTACTTTTTGTTGTTTTAAACTAGAGTTGATGAAACATGAAAAACTTTTATGGATTATTTTAAATATTTTAAAACATATATAATCGCTGGATTAAAAGATATCATTGAAATGACAAATCTAATCAACCACGTTTCCTAAAACAGCTGAAGTTTTACAACTGTTCAGTGGGAAGACAAAATATATCAAAAACCACTCACCCAAATAGAGGAGAGTCATTTACTTAAAAACATTTTTCATTGCCAACTTTATAGTTAACTCATGATCTTGGGCGATATAGGAAGATATTACTGAGGAAAAAAAATAACAACTTTAATGATTATAGTGGAAGCATACTTGAACCTGCCAACACACAAAGTATTGACTACAACTGAACTAAATTTTTTTCTTTCCCTTTATTTTTTTCTTTATTACTTCAATTTGAGATTACCAGGGGAATATATGTTGATACCTAGCTTATTTCTAAAAGAATTTAACTTGAATTAGAAGCAGAATCAAACCTTTAAGAGTATAAACACTGGACTGGATTCAAGAATTTACATGAAAATAAGCACGATTTTTCAGATTTTAACATTCAAGTCATGAATTTTGAGTCCAAGGCTGCTACTTAGCTTCACAAGTCTGCAAAGACTCCTTTTCTCTTCTACCCTACCCCATCTGACTGCTGAACTTTAGAAACAGAACCAAGTGCTTCCTTTAAGAAACACAGGACTCCTACTACTAAAGCAACTCTTCAACATGCAGCATGAAAACACAGCAAAGTGCTCCTTTGCCACTTCTTGCAAGAGCAGACTGGAACGAATTTGTCTAAGATGAGGTGAAGATACAAAAGGTTATTTAAAGAGTGAGGCCTAAGGAAAGATTGTTTAAAAGATTCAACTATTGATCTATTCTCCTCCCCATCTCATATCTCCAACAATTTTGAACTCGTTAAGAAATTTCAGCTTCATTTGACAAAGAACAGACAAGAGGTAACATCCTACACATTCTGAGAAAATTTGCTGCTGTGCAGAGGACACAAAACCCAAGTCCTTGCCTCTACTGAGGGGAAGACTACAGCTCTGAGCTCAGCTCTCAAGCCTGGCTCAGTTGAGCAACCAGCACACACATACAGCTTTGAAACAACTACAGCATAAGCTGCGACTTGCTCATCCTCCCTGGCAACAGAAAGGGAGATGAGAGCACACTTGCACACACAGATGTCAGAGGTAGAAGGGGTAGGGAAAAAGCACAGATAGCAGTGACAGTATTAAAGCATAACGCAGAGCACCCAGCTTCTGCCCAAGCAATCCACTGACTCACAGCCATGCTGGCTGAAGCAGGTCAGACCCAAAGCCGCAAGGGTTAAACAGTAAGATCTGCCTAGCCATGCCTAACAGCGAGCCCGCAGGAGCTGTTAGCCATGATCAAGAGGTTAAATGGGCTTGATGGGCAGTCAATCTCAAATGCTTTTGTATTAATTTGACAGCCTCTATGCCAGCTCAGGGATCGCAATACCTATGATGGGAATGCATGATCATCCAATTCCCCTTCCGGACATGATGTGTCTTTCTGTGGGCAATCCCCAGTACCTAGAGAGAGTCAGGAAGCGCTGTTAGCTCCTGATGGTCCTCCTGTGAGTGGGACTCCCAAGGTCACGGCTCTTGGGAAGCTCCCTTGTTCACAGAAGAAACAGCCACTTCCCGGTCCCCTGACTGGGTCCAGGAATAACAGCAATCTTCTCTTCTCTACCAAGCTTTGAAGTTAAGAGCCCCTTTATGTTAACACACCTAAATCTAAAGGGTCCATAAGAATAAATGCAAGTTTTTCATCAGGTAAGTGCGTGATGTCTGCACATAACAAAAGGAGGAGAGAGAAGTAGAAGAAAGGAAAGCAAGCAGATCCAAACCTGACACCAAGGACATTGATTCCACTCACCACAAAACTTGACAGGTATAATTGTCCTCACTTTACTCTTGCTCACTCTCTCACACTTTCTTTCTGCCTTCCTTGTGGTCTCAGAGACTTCAATCTTTAGTCAGCCACCCTTGCTGCAAGTCTCTTTAAATGCTAATTAAATAATCTTTCAGATTGAGGGAACCCTTTGCCAGAGCAAATCCTGAGAACTTAGCCCCAATTTGATGAAATTCAGATTTGCTAAATTAACAAAAGACTAAAGATACAATTATTTGTTCAAGTAGAAATCCTGTTTTACCAGCAACTACTTTTAAGGAACTCTCTAACAAAATACATGTACTCTCATATTCACATTCCTGTATTTTATTTTCTGTCAAACAAGGTTCCAAATTTATTAATACCATGATTAATGTGTGTCTCTGGAATGTGGACCTCTGCCTGCATGCTTGCAGGTTCAGCCTAAAAGATCAAAACCATGTAGGCATCAGTTGAACTAATTTCCCCAAATCAGTTTCAGTTTCGCACTCCAATTGTATATGTGGCTGTTATTCGCAGGCCGAAGCCCTACGCTTAAGAGCAGGTGATAAGGATATCTTGAAGATTATTGGAAGCTAATCTATAGGCTGTCAGGCCCCATTGCTGCTCTTCACAGGGCAGTTTAAGCCATGCATTGTAATCAATCCACATTGCTTGTGCAAGTGCATTGCAGAAATGTGTTTTCAAGGAAAAATGGTAGCAAGTCCTATATTTGTAACAGAGAGGTCTATTCATCCATGGTATTCTATCTTCAACAGCTGCTTCATACCCATGTATTTTAAAAGGCACTGTGGTGCTGCTTCAAAATCTCTAGGATTAAAGCCATGATCTGAAAGCTTATTCAAGTCATGTTGAAACACAGCAGGCTGTGAGGCTGAACACAGCCTGACAACTAGTCTAATGTAGATATTAAAGTTATTTTAGGAATCTAGCATATATGGCCTACATCTGAGGTCAAAGCGGGTAGACCTCAAAGTTATTTCAACTCCTCCAATTGTACCACATCTAGCAGCTCTTGCATCAAGTAGAATTTTTAGAAATACAGATTGTTAGTCTACTGGTAAATAATTTGTTTCATGACAGATCTTGGATGGCATACAGGCTGCCATAACCAGGTTATACTTATTAACCTCTTCAAACTTTGCTCACACCAGTGATACATCCTTTGTATTTGAAATATTTCAAGCTGTGATTATACCCTTATTTTGCAAATAGGATTGCCTAATGTCCATCTTTGAAAATGAGGACAGCATGCCTAATGGATATACCTGCAAAGAATACTAGTTGTCAGATGTTTTCTGTGAACTTCGTTTTCAGAGGCACTTAAATTTAAAAATACGTATTGTCAACCCCAAATGTTGTGGGTAAATATCAAGACTTTTGAAGACATGGAAACCAAGGAAATTGAGGAATAAAGCATCTGTCAGACTGAAGTCCCATGCCAAGTGAATGCTACGGTTATCAGCAAATCTCCAATTCTCAAGTTGTTAAAAAAAAGAACAAATGGTTAGTCTGAATACAATTGGTTCAGAATAGGCAAAAAACCCAATGGCTGGCCCAAAACTGGGAACAAGCAGAAAGTATTGGCATTTTAGGACACTGGAAAACTGACCAAACCTCCTTCCCTTTCTCTGCATCTGCATTATCATAGCACTTGAAACGATGAAGCTACAAACAGAAACATTATGATAAAAATTTTATATAAATTTTGTACATTTTTTCACCGCTGGAATACGGAGACCGTAGGAGAATATCTGTGTTCAGTGTGCAATTACATCAATTGTATCTCCAAAACTCCTGGGACTTGCTCCCAGGTGAGTAGCAGCTACTTTAGTTTCTAAAACATGGACACAATATTGTCAAAACTGCTCTATTTAGGCCTTCTAGATAGGGTCCAGCTCAAAAAATGGATTTCTCAGTTATAATTATAAATGCCTCTGAAAATTTGTGTTGCTTTACTAAGACAGTCCTTCATGAAAAGTAGACAGTTGTCTCCTCTGGCAACAGAACAACACAAAAAACACTTCCATTTGCTAGAATCCTAATTTCTGGCAGTCCAATGATAATTTCTAACCTGGATACTAGAGAGAGAAAATTTAAGTTTCATATTACCTCAAGAACCCCCAAGAGGATTTCAAAATCATTTTAGCCGGATGCCTAGTTGGCAAAGAACAGGAGTCCCTGTCATACAGGAGCAACACAAACAGTTACTTAGGACTGTGCGTATCAATATCTGACAGCTGAGTACCCCCGAAGCACTCATGGTTAAAATGTGAAACCAAATATGAAAGGAGATCCAGCTATAAGGATTAATACTCCAGTGCAAAATCCACAGTGCTATGCTTCAACCACCACCTCTGGCCTTGTTGATTTCATCTTCAGCTTATTTTTCTAAATGAAGTGTCAAAAATGGCATACAGTTCTCAAGATCATTCTGAACTGGAAGATTACATCTCAGTTACAAACAATTCATACAAACAAAGATGTCTTCAGGCCAATAAAACAATTGCTTTTGTCCGTAAAATTTAGTTCTGAGTATAACAACTTCAGGCCAATAAAACAATTGCTTTTGTCCATAAAATTTAGTTCTGTGTATAACAATGTTCCCTAGGGTCAGATCCTTGTCCTTGGCTGACTCTTATTTGAGAGTACCATTGAAGGCACACATGCACACAGTACAACCAAGAGCCAAGCCTTACCCAAAATACCCGCAGCAGCAAAGAACACTTTCAGAACTGAAAACGAACAGCAAAGTATTTCTACGCTACTGACACCTTAAAGGCCTTTCCAGTTCAACCACCAACAACCAAATCTCCAAGTTTTTCATAGTGCTGTATTCACCCACCTCCTTGACAAATGCACCAGCACTGAGTGCATCTGCATCTGAAAGAGATGGCTTTTTGTGCAATAGGGTTTGCACAACCCCTATATTTCCAGAAAACAGAGATTCCTGTGTTTCAAGAGAATGAAGCACCCCAATATCCAGGAAAGCATGTTCTGCAAGCTTGGGGAAATGAAGAAATTGAATTCAAAAGAAATATCAACAACAGCTTTACTCTGTTGTCCTGCTTGAAAGCGTCCCAAATGAAATGATTTAGAAGTTAACAAAAAAGAAGGTCCAGTAACACAAGCTACTCAGAAAAAAATATTTTTTCCTAACATGAGTTATGTTGCACACACATGAATTCATACATTTTTATAATTTACTAACCTAAATACCATAGTTCATACTTTCCAGCCATGATAATATCTTTTCCTGATTTTACTTTATCAAGGTCTAACTTGACACCTGGCAGCATTGGTTTTCACACCTTGATAATATGACCCCATAGTAAGCTTTTCTGCTATGAACCAATTTTAACAGGATGTATTTTATTACTTCAACATTAGCTCCTGATGTTTTGGTTCTTCCACTTAAGTAACCTACATGATATACTCTGCATGGTGATTATTTTCACATCATATTTGACGATGTTATTCAGGTCAACACATCACAATGACAGCAGATAATAAAAAGAGTCTACTGGACTTTACAAACACTTCACTAACACTTCAAAGTTTTAAAATTAAATAAATAGTATGTTCATGCTGCTGTATGTTGGGATGAAGGACTTTTACGGATCATCTACACTGACAACAGCTCTGATTTTCTTCTTCAGGCCAGATCTGGAGACAGAGGGGTTCCTTCTGGCACCAGGAAACATGTTGTGGGCAGTCAAGTTCTGTACAGGTTATTTCACATTTGGTATCCAGTCTTCCAAAAAAAGAAAGAAAAAAAGTTAGGATTGCTTAAACCCCATAAATTATGCAGATCTTTCAGTCTGAGACCTCAAAGCTTTCAAATAGCTAGGCAGACATTGTATTTTTGATCAGGTAGTCTACTGATTCTGCCCATGCTGTCTCCAAATTAGGACACATGCCAATGTCTTGTCCACTGAGAAAAGCTGCTCTTGGCAGCAATAACTTCTCCACTCAAACCAATAACAGCAATCAAATTTAGCACATCAGTAAAGCACTCGCATAACCAGACACCGGTCTCAGCAGAGAGCTCCAGTCTCTGGTGTTTATCATCATCGGGGTGAGGCAGGTGTTTGCCCAAGATCTCCCCTGCCATCACGCTTTATTCCCTGTGATTTGACGAAAAGCAACGGGAGAGCAGATCTGAGCTGTGCACTCACACAGTCAAGAAAAAAAAATTAAAAAATCTTGGCTAGGAGGTAGCAAAGGCAGCTTTGCCTTCCAGCTGAGTCCAGAACCTCTCTCATACTCGCCTTGGCTGAAGGGCAAGGGTAGCATCAAGCAGCACTACTGTCAGCTAAGTGAAGGCAAAGGTTTCCTTTGCTGCCCAGTAAAAGGGCAGCAGGCAAAGAAGTGATGCAGCCTGGCTCTGATTACATCAGGACAGCATCAGGTACAGGATTGACAGGTAGTCCCTGCCCACAGCTGCGATTCACCGTTCTGTCCATACTGCAAGTTAAAATTGATGTCAGTCTTTGGCGTGGGATTTCAAACCACACACCAGCAGCTTACAGCTTCAGCTCAGAGGTGTAATGACAGCTAATGTAAGCAAGCTGGGTCTCAAGCTGAGACTACAAGTTAAGTCAAAATGCAGCACTGACTTCCCCACCACCCCGGGGGGGAAGGAAAAAAAAAAAGTTGATCACTAAATGAATTTTTTTCATTCCTGTTAAGAGCATAAGAAATGCCTTACCAGGCCAGACCCATGGTGCATCTTGCCCAGTGGCAGTAGGACACCCAATACTCTACCTACAGCCCATTGTTCTTCTGCTTCCCTAGCACCTACAAGAACCAGATTAGGGATGCTAAAAGGCACATTCCTGTGTATCCCCTATCTGCTTATGGACCAGTCATCCATCACAGTTTGTCCATCCTTTTTTGCACCTGCTCATATTGTGTCTGCCTCTACAACCTCCAGAAGTCCACTATGCACTATATAAAAAAAGTATTTTATCTGTTTCCAATCCATTTCTGAGCTCTTATGTGGTGAGATTTAGTGAATAACAGTTCACCTCTTGCCTTCACCAATTTTATAAGCCTCAGTCATAGCCTACCCACAGACGTGCCTGCTTCAAACTAAAGAGCCCCAATCTTTTCAATCTCCTTGATAAGTCAACTGCTCTAATCCCTTGGTCATTTTAACAATGTACAAGAGCAGCAACTAAATTCCCTGTGTCTGTCTTGAAATGTGGAAGCCAGGACAGCACATTGCCTGTAACTGCTGTTAGCATTCAGTTGTAACTGCCTCTAGTATTCAGCACAGTTACAGGGAAGGGGGGTAAACTACTTTGAGAATATGAGGGCTATTCATGCCAGCACAGCATTAAGTGAGTCCCTGATACGGTTCTGAATCATTTATTTTAATATAGGACCAAACTACACCTAGTTCTCATCACTGTAAAAAGTATGCATCAAACCCTATGACTTTAAAGCATCTTACCCTAACAGGGTATAATTTCTGTATTTGCAGAAAAGCCTTTTTGTATACTTGAGAAGCTTCACAAAATACATGATTCTCTTTTCAAAATGCAATCATCCTCCCTTTTTTCAGGCAAACTGTATCTCCAACTGTTGTCTTTTATACAGTTGATCAAACAAAAATAACCAAACAATTAAGAATCCTATAAATCAATGTATCTCTACTGACTGAAACAATATAATTACCACTATCTATATAAAATGGTTGTAAGAAAAAGCCTGGCTTGGCCCAGGCTAGAATAAAAGAATCCTCTAAAGTAATACTTCACCATTTTGTGAATTATCACAACTGCTTTATTGTTATTACTAAGCCTGAAAGACAGGCTCAAGTCCTAGAATATTAGTTGCACGCAACAGAGACCCCAAAACAAACAAAAAAGTTAGCAAACCAACATTTCCTCTCCTTCATTTCACTCCCCTACCTCCATACACCAAAAAAACACAAATTAAGCTGGACTTTTATTTTCAATGAAAGAGTTACACTCTCAGCCTTTGGCACAAAAATCAGGACTCTTATCTCCCTTCCTTGCTGAACCAGAAAAGCACATGCCTTTTTTATCTGCTATTATGTGTCTGATTTCTTAAATAATTGAATTAATCTTCTCTGTTGTTGGCACTGTCCTTATGTCCATTTTAAACTCGACTAAAAATTCTGGCTACAAAAGATATTACAATTGCAACCCTGATCTATTACAGAGAGGGAAAGGAATCAGAGTTAAATGGTACTGAAAGGCATGATGCGTGGCAGTAGATTGTGGTCGAGGTGAGCATGGAGATAGAGTAGAAATGAAAACCAAGGGTAAAGGCCCTTTGCAGCTTTCCTGTTATCTGGAATAAGAGAATGTTAATTCATTTCCATGTAGAATTCTCCATTCTCTTTCTTATGTGGGTCTAGTAAAAAAAAAATTAACATTGCAATGACTTCTAGTTACATCCTTTTAAAAAAATGTTTAAACATCAGTGAGTTACACTGACAACCTTACACAGCTGTCAGAGCTGAACTCTAGAATCATGTATATTGGATTGCCTTCTAACTGTTCGAGGTTTACTCTCCTTTTGTCAGCTCACACAGCATGCTTTTCCTCCTTCTGCAGAAAACAAGTTTGAGTGTTCGATATCCTACAAGGTATCTTCCTTGTTCTCCTGAATATCATGTGTGAGAACACGAGCGGATTATAAAAGCCTTTATCCCATTATCAAGAAAAACTCATGGTTATGCAATCACTTCTGAAATTACTTCCAGGTAAAAATAGTTATAACTAGTTTTCACATCTGACCGTAGTAAACAGATCCTACTCCATTAACTTCATCATACCTGGGAGTAAAAGTAGAAGAGCACTGAACCTTCCTTTCTTCCTCCCCACTGCCAAACCTCTCCCTTTTCAGTGAGGTGTGCCTGACCTAGAAATACATTGTCTTCAGAGGATGGAGACTAAAATTCCTTGTCTGGCACAGGTGGCGAGGCAGGGGAGAATGTCAAACAGGAAAACTTCTTTCAGTCACTTACTTAGAAAAAAGCACAGCCGCTTGAATTCTTATCAGTCAGAGCTGGCCTGTGGGTTTGTTGCTTCTTTTTGAGTCTTTTCTTTTCTGTTAGCTTTCAGAGTCCTTTTCCCTTTCAGACATTCTGCTTAAACAAAAAAATTCCTCAGTGATAGTGATCCCTCTAGACACACAGATATTTGACATATATGACAGAGAGGCACAGCCTTGAAAACGGACCACAGTGAATGAAGCAGTCTATGGTCAACAACACAAAACCCGTTAACTCTCATATCTGAACTGAATTCTAAAAACCACCATTAGAGAAAACAATGTTAACCCTCCTGTAATGAAGTAAACCAAACCTTCCCTAAAACCTTACCCAAAAGAGTGGTGAATTTCAACAATGTATTTGTGGAAGAACTGAATTAGACCACATTTGTTTCTTTAAGCCACTAATTCATTCAGCACCATCTTTTTATCTGACTTTTGTGAACTGATCGAGTCCTCAGAATTTGAAGATCTCACTTCATTCTAAAATATCAGCTAAATCAGGATGCTTTATTTCCTAAATAGATGAAAATTCAATTATTTGTGCATCTCTTCAAGTAACTGTTCATTCAATTTTCAGAGAATCTACATTTGTACTTTTGCCAGTAGACTTCAACCATAACCTATCAACAGACTAGCAAACGCAGAAGTTTACAATTTCACACAACACCATAGTTAGCGTATTTTTGCTTTGATATAAACCCTAGCAGAAGGTTAATGTAGGATGGACTCCCAAAAAGTGAAGCTTAAAGACAGATTTTAAGTAGGAGGAGCTGTTGATCACATATGCCTGTTGTTAACAGATTTTATTCTTTTAAGCAGTGGTAGAGGGTAAGAAAAGAATGAACACATTGAAAACTATCACAAGGAAACTTAGAAACAGGTCTTTCATTTCCAATCATGGCATTACGAACATTAAGAACATGGAATACAGCTTCCTTGCTTCACAAATATAGGCATATGGAAGAAACAAGCAAATGTAGTTTACACTACTCCGTAAATATCCTAATGTTTAATTTCTTCTTTCAACTAAAAGATGGAAACAAGTATATAGAAGACCTTGAGTTAGAAGGGACCCGTAAGGATCATCAAGTCCAACTCCTGGCTATACACATGGTAATTCAAAAGTTAAACCATATATTTAAGAGCATTGTCCAAACACTTCTTGAACACTGACAGGCTTGGGCCTCGATCAGTTCCCTGGGGAGCTGGATCACTCTCTCAGTGAAGAACTTTTTCCTAATATCCCACCTGAACTTCCCCTGACGCAGCCTTAAGCCATCCCCTCGTGTCCTATCACCGGACACCAGAGAGAAGAGAGGAGCACCTCCCTCTCTGCTCCCCCTCTTGAGCGAGTTGTAGGCAGCGAGGAAGTCACCACTCAGCCTCCTCTCTACACTGAGCAAACCTAGTATCCTCAGCCACTGCTCGCAAGTCATGCCCCTAGACCTTACACCATCTTTGTTGCCCTCCTTTGGACACATTCTAATATTTTTATCTCTGTCTTATATTGTGAAGCCCAAACCAGCACACAGCACTTGAGGCGAGGCTGCACCAGTGCTGAGTATAGTGGGACAATCACTTGTTTAGATCACTTAGTTATACTATGCCTAATCACCCCAGTGTAGAGTTGGCCCTTTTGGACACCATGGCACATTGTTGTCTCATATTGAACTTATCATCAACCAAAACCCCCAGATTCCTTTCTGCAGGGCTGCACTCCAGTCTCTTGTCCCCCAAACTATATGCACATCCAGGATGACACCACCCCAGGTGCAGAATCTGACATTTATCCTTGCTAAATTTCATATGGTTCGCAACTGCCTAGTGCTCCAGTCTATCTGGCTGTAAAGGCCTCTTCAGTCCTGAGAGAATCAACAGCTCATAATTTAGTATTGTCAGCAAACTTACTCAGTGTGCTCTTAACTCCTGTGTCCAGGCCATTGATAAAAATACTGAAGAGAACTGGCCCTCAAATTGAGCCCTAGGGATTACCACTAGTGACAGGCTAAATGTTATCCCATTTACTACAACAATTTGAGCCCAACCTTTCAGCCAATTGTTCATCCATTGTATTGTATACATGTCTACCTGTATGCTTGTCTGGAAGGATATTGTGAGAGATAATATCAACAGCTTTCTCAAAATAAAATAAAAAAAACCAACATATGCACTACCTTCCCTTTGTCCACTGGTTGGGTAACACCCTCTTATGAGGAAGTTAAGTTAGTAACATATAACTTTTCCTTCATAGAATCATTATGGTTGGAAGAGACCTCAAAGATCATCAAGTCCAACCGTACACCCGATGCCACCCTGTCCACTAAACCATGTCTTGAAGTGCCACATCTAAAGGTTTTTTGAACACCTCCAGGGACGATGACTCCACCACCTCCCTGGGGAGCCTGTTCCAATGCCTAACGACTCTAACAGTGAAGAAGTTCTTTCTAACGTCCAGCCTGAACCTCCCCTGGTGCAACTTGAAACCATTTCCTCTTGTCCTATCGCTAATTACCGGGAAGAAGAGCCCAATCCCCACCTCACTACAACCTCCTTTCAGGTAGTTGTAGAGGGCGATCAGGTCTCCCCTCAGCCTCCTTTCCTCTTCATGAAACCATGGCTTTGGCTTTGATGGCTGCACTGCCTTTCAAGTGTTTTTCGGTAAGTCCTAGAATAATCTCCATAATTTTCCCAGGCATGGAAGTGAGACTGACAGGTCTATAATTACCAGGGTCTTCTTTCTTGCCCTTCTTAAAAATTTGAATAATTTGCTAAGCTTCCAGTTGACTGAGGACCTCTCCAGATTCCCAAGACTATTGATAAATAACTGAGAGAGATCTCATAATAACATGGCCCAAATCTTTCAGTACCCTGGCATGAATCCCATCAGGGCCCATAAACTTACGTGCATTCAGTTGTAGTAGCAAATCCTGTACTAGTTCAAAGTCAACTAGGAGCTTATCACTTCCCCAGTTGTGGTCCTCACACCCAGGATTCCAAGAAGCCCAGGGACCATCATTGGTGTTAAAGACAGAGGCAAAGGCAGCATTAAATGTCTCTACTTCATCTTCATCCCTGTTTTTGAGCTGACCAACCTCATCAAGTAACAGACTAATGTTTTCTTTAGTCCTTTTGCTGTTAGCATGCTTAAAGCCTTTTTTGTGATCCACCACAGTACTGGTCATCTTCAACTCCAGTTGAGCTTTAGCCATACAGAACTTTCTCCCTAGAGTGGTGAACTGTGTCTCTGTAGTCCTCCTGTGTAACCTGACCTTACTTCCAAAGTCCATACGCTAGAACACACTGGAATTACCTGCTCCTGCAGTCTTAGATATTGACCAGGATTTATGGACCCCAACTCCCTCAAAAGTTGATTCCCAGGAGTCCTTACTAACTAGTTCCTTGAGCAGTCTGAAGTCTGCTCTCCCAAAATCCAGGGTATTAGTTCTGTTAACAGGTGGGGTTTTTTTCGTACTACAGAAGATTTTAAACTCAACCACTTCATGGTCACTGTGGCCAAGACAGACACCAATCATCACTTCACCCACAAGACCATCTCAGACCAACAACAGGTCCACTAGGACACCTTTCCTAGTTGGCTCCCTTAGTACTTGTATCAAAAAGTTATCTTCGAAGTGCCTCAGGATTTTCCTCGACCTGTTCACGTCTGCTGTTTGATGATCCCAGTTAACATTTGGGAAGTTGAAGTCACCCATAAGAACAAGGGCAACTGATGTAGCGGTTTCCCTTAATTTCTTATAGAATAATACATTGGTGTCACCATGCTGGCTGAAGGATCTACAGTACACTCCACAACATCTGCTTTATTAGTTTTCAACTAGTCCTTATCCAGAGGTTCTCGACCACATCATCCTCAACTGCAAGTGCTGTGCAGTCCAACCCCTCCTTTACATACAGCAGTATCCCTCTGGCTTGCCTGTCCTTCCTATCTCTCCTGAAGAGCCTATAACCTGTCTATGGCAGCACTCCAGTCACTGGACTCTTCCCACCAAGTCTCTCATGATAATGACGTTGTAGCTCTGGAACTGAGTCAAAGCTACTAGCTCTGCTACTAGCTCCTCTTGTTTATTCCTCCTATTGCATACATTCATGTACAAACATTTCAGATGCATTCCGGTATACTCAGTACATTGTGGTGCAGTACAAAAGCCCTCATTGGTACATGGTCCCTTAGGAGCCAGGTACTGATAAGCTGGCTCTGCCTGTTTCTTTCAGTATCATGCCTACAATTGGTAGGATAAAGTAAAGTACTACCTGTGCTCCGAACCCCTTTTGCAATCTCCCCTAGGCCTTAAAGTCTCTTTTGATCACCCTCGGACTTCTCATTGCAACTTCATTGGTATCCACATGAAAAAGCATGTATCAGGCTAGGAGGTCTCCTGGTAACATCTTTAATCCAAGCCCCAGGAGGCAGCGAACCTCCCAAAAATTTGGGTCTGGTCAGCAGATCGAACTCGCTGTTCCCCTCAGAAAGGAGTTACCTTTTTTCTTCATGGATGTGATTATGCTGTGAGGGGATAGGCTGACCCGATCTTGGTGAATCCTCAAGCATAGATGGATCACCTTCAACCTTATCATGTCCCTGGCTGTCCAACTCCAGAGCCCATGTAAGAGTACCTGGGAAGGCAAGGCAGACAAGGAGGAGCTCCTCCTGCTGTCCCGAGTGGAGACTCATTTCCATTAACTTCTGCCTAGTGGCAAGGGAGTGCCAGATTACCCTTCTCATAAGTTATGCCTAGTCAACATTTCTGTTCCAGAAAGGACAGCATGGTTCCACCAGTCAACCCAACTCCTGAATGCTCCTCAACCTGTCCACGTCATTCCAAAGCTCAGCCACAAAGTATAGCAGCTCTTCTACCCCAGTACACATCCCACAGGCTTTCTTGCTGCTGCCCTCCAAGATCAGTAGAAATCTCCGTCACACTCTGCGGCTGGTGACCTAGAGAGCTGCGTGTTCCCTTGGGAGCTCTGTGTGGGTAGCAGCATCGGTCCCAGTGGATGTTAATATCACAGGGGACACAGACTACATGGCTGTCTGCCAGGTGGTCACTGTGGTTTGAGATCCCTGCAGAAGGATTACGACTGGTGGCGAGTGGTCTGGCTGGTAAAACCGCAGTCCCCCAGTGTCTTGGTGTCCCTCCAGCAGTTGTCTGTCCTTGATGCCACCCAGTCCCTACTCACACAGAGTCTGAGGCTATCAGACACCCAGGAACCCCCTCAGGCACCTCACAAGCCTCACGCTCCTCTCAGCACAGAGCAACTACTACTACTGCTGCCATTGCGCCTGCCACTGCTGGCTTCCCAACATTTAGAGGGGCCAAGAGGCCTCCTGCCCCACTCACGACACCTGCCGTGCTCCCCACACACAACCCCAGGGTGCTGGGACCCAAAACTCCCCCAGACAGGCCAGGAGCCTTGCACTGCTCCCAGTACAGAGGAATTGCTGTTCCTGGAGCTGCTCCTGGCTTACCATAGTTTGACCCGGCAGCCGATCAAAAGTATATTAGAAAGTCCTGCAAGTGACCAAAACGTAAGGGAACAAGGACACTGTTCCTTAATCAAGTGTTAACTCTGCTGTACTAATTTGCTTAGAGTCAAGAAGTGCCCAATAACCAGAATTTTAGGTGGACTGACGCCTCCTCAAGCAGGGCCTGCAGCACTGAGCACCGGGCACTGTGCCTTGTACCAGCCAACAGCCTCAAAGGGGGGAAAAGATTTCTTCTAGGCTGTACCTGCTTTCTCCGTCATGACTGTATCACAATGACTAGATAGCCTTGAAAAGCAAACCAGGCAGGCAAAGATGACTGAAATCAAGGCCATGACACAGGCAGCTGATTTGCCCAAAACCTGAACCAAAAAAGTCAATATTCAATTGCAAAAGTAATGATATATGTTATTCTTTCAACACAAAGTGATAGTTGCAGAGATGCTTGTTCACTTTGCCCCTTGGAAGTTACCTGCTGGATGTATTGAGGGTTTGCAAGTGTCATGGCTACACGTAGACAAATCCAGTTAATAGAAGAAAATCCAGGCCTGTTGTTTTAGAGTTATGCACACCACAATTTAAGACATCAAAAAAACCCTAACTCAAACCCATTCATGTTTTACAAGTGCTTCAGAACATGAAGTTCAACTATTAACTAATATCTATAAAGTTACTAAAAAATATAAACCTAATAACTTATGCTGCAACTGTTCATGTTAAGGTTTTTTTAATCTATGAACATCAGTAACACTGAGTAACTACAAAGCTTCAAATCAGATTACTACAACAGCTATTTGAAACCTCTCCTGCATAGGTACATACACCTTAAGTGAAAAATATTTTACCTCAAAGTGAAAAAACATCACAGAAGCCAGTGCTTGTAGTATCTGGCCCTTTGAAAAACCCAGGTGTTTTTAAATAGATATATCTAAAATAAAAAATAACCAGAACAGATCCTCTCTGTTCCTTATCCTCCAGAAGCACACACAAGAGAAAAAGCAAGGATCAACAACCGCTCTTGGTGGTGTGTACAACCACTTGTATAACAATGCAATCGTCCATCCTCAGTCAGGAACTAGTGCCTCTAAGTTGAAAACCTTCTCAGCCAGAGGGGCTGCAAAGGGTGTGTAACACCCTCTGCCCCACATCTTGGAATCCTCTCCCTGCAGCAACCACTAGCAGTACCATGCCCCATGCCAGCTAGGCTACACCTTGGAAAGACTGCACTTTGCTGGAAGCCCCCAGAGAAGGGGTCTGTGTTTTGAACCCCCCAACAGTGAGCAGAGAAAAGCCCCCCAGTGATTAGGCTGTCATGTAAAGGTACGCACAGGTACCCCCAGCAGGCACGCTTTTACAATGAGAAAACTACGCTTCCTTTGGGAACGGGATGTGTGTACCCCAACAGTGAGCAGAGAAAAGCCCCCCAATGACCTTTACTGTCATGTAAAGGTACACACAGGTACCCCAGCAGGCACGCTTTTACAATGAGGAGAAAACTACGCTTGCTTTGGGAACAGGATGTGTGTGAACATTTACCAACAGGATGAGGTCAAGGTGCAATCCCAGATTAAAGCAAAGGGAGCAGGGTACCCAAATCATAGAATCACAGAATCGTTATTGTTGGAAGAGACTTGAAAGATCAAATCCAACCTTCCACCCAACATCACCATGCCCACTAAACCATGTCTCAAGGCGCCACATCTAACGTTTTTTGAACACCTCCAGGGATGGTGACTCCACCACCTCCCTGGGGAGCCCGTTCCAATGCCTAACGACTCTTACAGTGAAGAAATTCTTCCTAATATCCAACCTGAATCTTCCCTGGCGCAACTTGAGACTATTCCCTCTTGTTCTATCGCTAGTTACCAGGGAGAAGAGACCAACCCCCACCTGGCTACAACCTCCTTTCAGGCAGTTGTAGGGGGCAATAAGATCTCCCCTCAGCCTCCTCTTCTCCAGGCTAAACAAGCCTAGCTCCCTCAGCTGCTCTTCATAAGACTTTTTTTCCAGGTCCTTCACCAGCTTTGTTGCTCTTGTATGTCCAAAGTCAAACATCTAAGCCTGGAGAAAGAGAGGGCAGGGTGACTGCCTCCCTAGGCAGCGGGTGCATCCCTGAGCTGTGCACGCAGGCTCACTGTCCCTTACGCGCCCAGGGTCACAGTCACGGAGTCACTCCAGCTCTGACACCTGTTTTGTCAAGTGACAGTTTGCAAGAATACAGCTTTCTATAGAAAATTATTGTGCTCAGAAAAGTAAACACCTCAACTCGCCAGAAGTCAGGTAATTAACATTTGAAATAAATATTGGAAGTTAGCAAGTCATCTCAGGCAAGTACCATGAGCTGCGTTTTAGACAAATTTCTGAGTGATTCAAGGCGCTGACAGGTGAGGTTGCGCTCAGCCCTGACAAGTTTAAAAACTCCTGCCCAGCTCTTGCGCCCTGCCCATGTGTTTTCTTCTTCCACCAAGAAAACAGGCAGAGGCTGCTCAGCCTCTACTACCTTTTTCTGTCCGCAGGAAAAGCAAGAACAAGATTGACAGGAGGGTCTGAAGCCACAAGATCTTAAAAAACACACATCTGCTCAAACCCTTGGGAGTAGAACTGCCTGCCCCGGACCGCTAACCCCAAGGACACAGAGTCCTCTGGGACTTATGGCGCGGCGGCCATCTCCCACTGAGCCCCGCTTTGCGGTGGTTGCCATAGCAGTGAAAGGCAAACCTAGCAACAGGCACACAAGGCTCCCAAGTACATAACTCCAAACCACATTTTTAAAATAAATTAAATTATCCAGCCTTGCCTGTTTGACCCCCTCCCCCCCGCTCCCCCCCAAAAAAGACTATAATAACATGTTTCAAGAAGCTGCTAAGATTGTGCCGTTTTTGTTCAGATGCACAAGAGAAGAGAATTAGTTACTGCTAAAATTAAAAGATAAGTGCTCTGCCGTGGTAAAATTAAAGTAGTTTGCAGTGAGATTTGCCTTTTGATATGCCTTTTGTAAAAACTGTTCTTCTGGCAGTTATTGACTATGTAACTAGTTATGTTAGGCAACAGAAAGCAAAATAAGAGTTTAGCTTTTATTTTCGACTAGCTTTGTCTTGTATCCCTGATTCCGTTCTCTGAAAAAATGCGGTTGTAGTTTGTTAGTTTTAAGTTAGTACCACAAGCAGAGATTATTTGTGCCTGTTAAAAACTAATCCCACTACATCTCAGGGTCCTTACCTTCCATTTTCATATGCTTATCAACATGATTATTCTATACATATCTTAAGTATCTGCAGTGTCTTCAGAGGTTTATCAACTTCGCTTCCAAAATTATTTATCTACCTCTTCAGCTTCAAAACGTTGCATACTAATATTTTATCTCTGAGACATGTAGTTGAAGAAACAACCTACAGAGTAATACCAAGAGCATAAAGCTTTGAATTTCTGCAAATTTCACACAGTTAAGTACATTCTATGCAATGTGAATACAGCCTTTTCATAAAAAGGGTTATAAAGCTCCGTAGGCCAAATGGACTTGAAGGAGACTTGAAGAAACAGAAGAATGTTCCACTGTTATTGTCTTTTCTCCACTGAAGGATTTTTCCCTGGTTCCAATTTTTTTTTTTTTTGCCTGAACAAAATGTACTTACAGAAGGAATCCTTCGGGTAATCATTCTTTTCCTCTGAAATCACAGCCTCTAAAATGCATGAAGATCACTGGAGGGATAATTCCAACAGAAGTGCCCCACCAGTTTTTGCAAGTCACCTCTTCAGTTAAATTCAGGCTGGATAAAGTGGTTCCACTCACTGCCCTGAGAAATTTTGATGGAATTGATTTGACTTGTTTACCTGTCCCGACAAATTATCTAGGTAAATAAAACACTTTTCATCTGAGAGTCAGGAGGGAACCCAGGATGTTCTACTGAGTCCCTAAGGAAAGCAATCCAACTAAATTAATACACCCATCAACTTGGGGGGAGGAGGTGGGAAGGAGGAGACAAATTTCCCCAAGTGCTGGTCTTTGGCTAAGGAGCAATGCTCCTTAAACCAGAGGGTAAATATAGGGTGACGTATAGCATCTTTGTGTGAACACAAAATAAAATGCAATTGTGTATTTTAGAGGTTTATCATTAATGATATGAATATGAACTCATATTGAAATATTAATTCTCACTCCTGTAAGCCATCAAAACACAATCCTGAACCTCCCCACAACTCCAAACCAGGATGCTCAAAGGCTGATTAGAAGCCTTTTTGAAGGTTGTTTCATTCGGTAGTTCCTCTGATGAATGCTGACTGTTCACATTCCTGTTGATATATCTGAAATCACAACTCATTAAATTGTTTCCATCTGCAATTGGTCTTTTCAGGGAAGGTGCATGTGAATTAGAAACCCTTCCCCCCACACACTTACTGCAGATATATATCAGAATCAAGATAGTAACACTCATAGCAAGCCAAGTACACACAGAAATTATACCATCTGGCACAATTAGTCAGCCTGAGGGCTGGTTAATGAACTGTAATATACACAATCAAGCATGCATGCTGCAGTTGCAATTCTTTACGATACCAGTGGACGTGTAAATTTAGCAGGGGACCTAAGAATCTTTACATTATATACAATTTTTTTTTCTTTTTGGTATGCACAAATATTAGAACTGGAAGCTTTTTCTCCAAGACGTTTCTGTATGCCTCTTGCTGTTTCGTAACAGCAAACAAATAAGTAGTTTTGTTTTTATATACAATAGGAGTAAAAGACATCTAGCTTAGATGGTTTTGATAGCTTACAGCATTACACAGGCAGAAAATAATTTTGGAGATTCTGCCATCAAATTGCGATTTAAACATTGTCTGCTGTGCACCAAGAGTGACAAACGCCACCATCCTCCGCACCTCATTCTTCTCCATATGCTAATTAGCAGTGCCTGAAGAATCAGTTCTAATACGACTGTCCACCAAGAGAAGGCAGCAGCTGTTAACTCTCTTCCACAGATACCATTACAGGCCTCCTATCATCCGACTGCTGCTGAGAAAATTAACATCTTAAATGTGTCACTTCTTAGCTGCTCCTGCTAGCTCTGCTGTGGCAACATTTCTGTTTAAATCCTCCTCTTTTTTCAGGGTTTCAGTACTCATTTACACAGAAGACAGTACTGTATGTGCCATCGAGAGGTCCTGACTCTTCATCAAAAATAAAGTAAGAGTTAAAAAAACCATACAGGTTTTATCATATTAACCATGTGCACAACTGTCCTACATGATGGCACTAATTTAACTTATATTCTTTTCTATAGCCTCTGACATAGTGTATGTACATCTATAGGCAAACATACATGCATGTTAGAAAACCATATTTGTTAAGCTTAATTAAATATATATGCCTTGTCCCAGGCACAGGATTTAAAAATACAGCTTACTTATCTCAAGTAGTATACTTCCTCAAAAGAGGCCCAAATATTATGCGAGTATTTCTGGACATAATGAAACACCTGCTCTTCTGCCATTAAAGTGTAGTTATCCAAATATAAGGCCAAAAAAGGCTATCAAAGTTCAATACAAATTTCAAATACAATCTTTCTCTCCTGAACCAGTGGCAGGGACGACCATCATTTTTGTAAACATACTGCTGGTGAAAGGCATAGTGTGAGAACACTGAGGCTTTACAAGTGCAGGCACACCTGATAGCCTGCTCTACAGTGGAGTGCCAAATACTCAACAACTTGGTGGCCCACGTTAAAAAGGAAGAGAATTCTCCTCATATCTTCTCTAGTGCTTTGTCTGTTGTACTGTGTTATTTTCCTCAAAAGAAAGACTTTTTTTTCTTCTATCACCATTATGTAGCAAAAGGAGGAACTGTGAAAAAGAGAGAGTGAAAACTCAAGGAAGACATAGAGAAGGCCTGTGCAACTTTAGACTGGCAGGTCTAGAGGGCTGCGTCAGCACATTTCACCTACTGCTACAGGTCAACACTGGTGCACGTATAAGTTGACATAATACTTGAAAAACTCTGCAGAATAGCTATATAGCTAGACATCTCCCCTGCTTCTGCCCTCTTCCACAGCACTACGTCCTATAAACCTCGTCATTATTTAACATCCTTTTCTCATAGCACTTAAGTGAAACTTGGTTGCTTGAGAGAGGTTCTTTGGCTCAGTTTTTATAACTCATTTAACACAAAGCCTGTCTTAAACAGAAGTTTTGTTTTTAATGTCCCCTCAGTACATACTGAACTCCCGTATTTAGAAACCTCAAAGGGCAACAAGACAGCATAATTAAAAGTTTAGTTTTATCTTCTGAAGAAGCAACAAGACTTCAGCATCAAACACTTCTTCAGCAATCAAAAGCTTCCTTCCATATGTTGAGTCCCCAGAAGCTTTTTTCCTTGGAACTAACATTGCTTCCCAGCATTTGTGTTTAAAATGAAGGTACAGAGAAGCAGCTCTCTGCCTGTATCATTAAGAACTACATTTATTTGCAGAAGCATAACAGGCGATTATGCCAGGCTCACCTCCGATCATCACCACCAGGAAACTTCTCCAGTCTAAAGAGCACAGACCACTTCCAGTCCTGCCCTCCGGACGTGAACTGTTCCATCTTGCAGCCGCAGCAGTTCACGCTGACTACATGGGGAGTGCTCCTGCTGACTTACTGTAAAACTTCACTCTGCACTTAGATCTCTGTAAATACATGATCAGTGCTTCTGCTGCTCCCTGCATGCCCCCTGACACTGCCAAGGGAAATCTAAGTCTACTTCATAGACTAAAAGTCCTCCTCTAATGCACAGATTACTACTGTTGATGAATTTAGTGCAGTTATTCATGTTAATACCCATGAGAAGACGCAAGAGACGAGAAGGAAGAGATTGCCATGGATAAAATACAGAGCTAGCAGAGGGATTCTGAAGGTGGCTTAAAACTCTATTTTGTATGAAAACCAGAAGCTGCTTCATTAAGTCATTCACATGTTGAAGATGGTGGTGAGAAGTCCTAAAATTTTCATTTTTAAAAGGGAATCTGTACCTTTAGTCAAGATTAGAAAACTATTTTGAAAGATTGCATCAAAATAGGATTCGGTTATTCCAGAGCTTTTGATGACAGTACATCATTCAGAATTTGTGCTCTTCACACAACTGCACGTATTCTTAAGTTCTTGGACCAGCCTAAATCTCAAGTATTTTACTTCAGAGTGTCTTCACCATGCTCAGTTTTTTACTTCAGCATGCATTACTTTCGAATACAAAAAGACTGAAGAGAATTTGAAATTTAAAACTTTGAAAATGCATCTGTCAAGAAAACGTTTAGGTCTAGCATGCAAAGGATGAAAAGCAAAGATTAAATCTTGGCAAAATATAATTTTTATAAACAGAAATACAAGTCTTTCATTCAACTGATTTTTGTCAGCTTCTATGCAATGTTTCTGCTGGCCTGGCAACACTGCAACATGATGAAAGTCTTATACTCTATATTACGATTCTCTCGAGGTACCGGGAAATTTGAAATAGTCTGGGTACAGTCATCAAGGACGAACGATACAGAATACTTCTTAGTTGCCTTGCTTCTTCAGATGCAGAGCGGCACTCACATTTGGTTGAATGGCATTTACAGGGTGAGACCAAGTCTCAGTCCAGGTCCTTGTCACCTGATAATCGTGTGCACTTACAGGAAATCACAGTTATGAACTGGGGTTACTGAACTCTTCAGCAATGGGATTGGAAAAATAGACATTCACTAAATCTTAAAAATAAATCAATCAGTTCTATAAGAAAAGTTAATTGAGTGCCATTTTATCTGATATCAATGGATTTGTGATGATATAAAATTATATTGATAGACCTTAAAATCTTCCCTTCAATTTGCTTCTCTGCTTTCTTTACTTCCCTTGTTCTGGTGCCAGTTCCCAAATTCCCTGCTATTCATAATTCCTCAATGTATTAAAAGCTATGGACCAAAACAAAGTTCTTTCTGCTTTATAAACAGCTTCTCTGTTGTACGTGCATACTGTTGCAAGAACGGCTGCGTGGGGTCAGGAAAATACCCCCTGAATTCAGTATCTTTTCTCAGAGAACTGGTGCTGAGGAAAACCAGTGTAGGAAGCAAGGTGTGCACAGAATGGTCCTCCTTCTGGTGTAACATCTAGGCTTTCGTAAACTAGTAGTTGCCAAACTGAAGGTTGCCCTCAAATCTCATATGTTACTGCCCTAATGGATTTCATCATGAAGCTACTGTATTCCTCCTTAATCCATTTACTGTTCTAGTTTTTACAACTTCTTAGAGCGTCTTCCACTATTTACTTATTAATTATATAAACATATGCTCACCAACAGTATATTATAACAGAAAACAAAATCTTTTCAGCAACCTAGCTTATTTTTAAAGAGGCTACAGGTGTGTTGTGGTGGTTTTTTTTATTTTCCCCAGTTTGTGTTGTTGCCCATCAGAAGTACCAGATATTTAGATGCCCTGCCATTGCATGACGCCAGACCTTCCAGATCAAAGCTGTATCTTGTTCCATACTCTAAATGCAATTGATCTCTTTGGGCATCAACTCAGAAGACTTCATAAACTATTATAAGTATCTTTCAGGCTGTATTATATAACTGAGTCAAGGGGCAAGCACCACTTATGGATGCACTAAAGTACTTCCTACTACACTTTTATTTTTGCTGGAAGTATCCATTCAAGTCCTGACCCACAGTGACCCTCATTAGCTCATAAAAGACTGTTAGATCACAGCTCAGGATTCAGTTCCATAGATGAAACACATTTTATCTGCTTTCTATGGATTTTTAGAAAGCAAACCTTTTTCTACAGTCGCAGATATGCACTCATAGAAATGGCCTGCTGATGAGCGAGCCTCCAACGTACAGCTAATGGGAAAACACATCCCTGTTTCTATTACTGAGATGAGCAAAAAAATGAATTGGAGAAGTCAGCTTGCCATAAAACTATTTGAAGAGTGAAGATAGCTCAGCTAAATACAGAATAGTTTGTCATTTTTTTTCCAAAGAATATCCTTTATATTCTACTTAGTATTTAATAATTTCTCTTCTTGCTCTCTTTGCTAATTAAAGGAATCTCTTGTTTTAGGATCTATCATCAGCCATAATAACATGGTAAATCTACAGACAAAAAAAGGGAGACAATGGGAGGGTCTTCATATTTGAATAGGATTGCACTGGGAGAAGGGGCTTTGTTTTTGTCAGAGCTATTTCCACGTATCTTTCTCTCCCTCCTTTAAAGCTTCTGTCAAAAAAAAGAAATGCATCTGCAATAAGACATGTAATTAAGTTTCCAAGCTACTTGTTCCAGACAGATTGTCCTACTTGTAAGAGTTTGTGAGGCACTAAGACAAAGTTAATTGATACCTAAATTATAAGTAGTCGCATTTAGAGGGTTAATTACTTACTGCTTGCAACTACACTTTAAAAAAAAAAAGCTAGAATTTGATTTGCATACCTACATTAGGTTTTTAAATGACTGGAGAAAAGAACCAAAAAAGTGTTTTTCTCTCTCAATTTCAAGTCTTCAGAAATAAATGGTGCATCAATCTTTCACAAGAATCAGAACAAATCTCTGCTGCTGCTTGCCAGTCTTTGTATGACACTGGAAATTATTCAGCCTCATCTCTGAGGCATGCTCTGAGACAGGAAGATAGAGAGGCACATGGCAGCAGCTGTTAACCCACCTGCAGAGACAACTTCTGTCTCATTTCATCTCCTGAATTGCTCAAGCCACCAGACTAATGTTTACTTGTTCACAATTAAAGGCACCACATGGCCCTCTGGGACCATGCAAGAAAGGAATGTCAGAGCTTTTGGGGCCTGAAATCCAAGCTGTTCTCCCTGTTTAAATATTGGGCAGTTATTAAGACTGAGCATATCCTGGAATGCCAAAATGTCTCACCCAGGATGGCAACAAACCCTCACTGACAGAGTATACGCAACCACTCAATGCTAACAGCTGTTTCTGTACTGGAAGCCCTAAATTGCATGTTCACCAGCATTCCGATTTATGATCATCTTCATAGGAAATGACCATTGAAACAGCTATATTCGATACAAAAAACCATGTTGGAGGATTCATTTGCCTGAGTCAATGATGTTAAAAAAAAGATGGCATATATTGAAATGTGTTAGGACAAACTGGCACTCACCTCCTCTTAACTATTATGTCCTTGGAAATTACTTCTCCTAACAGTCATTTTTTTCCTTCTGGACAGCTAAAGGTGACAATAATTCTGAAAAGTAGACATATTCAGTACTGACAGCCAGCATGTTAGCACAAAGCTTTGCAATGTATTTGTTGGTATCTCTTCATAGCTATTAGGACTACTGAATATCAACCATTTTTCACTCCTATCATAAGCAAGCTAACAATAGTACTATGAAAACAAACGAGTCTTTTTTACATTAATGATATTGACCACCTAGGGAAAAAAAACCCACCACGTGGAAGGGGATTCTACCTGAATTCCAGTGAAATGAAAACAAGGAAGCAAAACTAAGAAAAGCTTCAAAAGCTGAGAGTAGTTAGAAACTTAGATTAATTTAATTATTTAATTACATTAATTTGTTTACCAGAAAGCATTAATTGCCATGCATTTAATTTACTCATGAAACTCCAGAAAGCCAAAAACCATTTTCACTCTGTCTGCCCAAGGAAACTGAACTTGAGGGGGCCAATAAGGAACTTTTTCTCTTATCAGGCTGTATCAGCCCAACATGGAAGATGGGTAGGGGTGTCCAAGGCATGAGGGTCTCCCCGCTTCATGATAACAAGCAGCATCAAAAACAAACGAGGTCCAAACTGCTGTATTAATGGATGAAAAACCACAAATCTCAGCAATTTCTAGTTAATTTTTTTTGAGCATCCCCAGAGTTAACACACAGCATACATACAAGTCCAAAGAAGCCAAATCTAGGGCTGTTATCTGTCCGGTTGGACAAAGGACAGAGGAATGGGCTGGAAATGTCACACCGGAGGAATCCCCTGTCCTTGGGAGGGAGGCAGCTCAGAAGGCAATAAAAAGGTATCTAAGGTAACAGCTGTAGGGATCAGGAGCACAAACCTGCAGGAGACCTGAGTTCATCAGTTAACCTGCTCACATAGCAGCCTCTTCTCACATCTTGATAGGTGCCACCTCCAAAACACAGGTAATTTCAGCTTCCTAAAGCAAAGGATCTTTTCTCTTTTAAACTGCAGCCAATTCAGTCAGCACAGGCTGGAGAATATTGATAACTGCTCCCATCCCATTTTATTTAGCTCTACTATTCCCTAATTTATAGTCAAACACAAATCCAGCCTGCTAAAAAAATCAGCCATTTCACCTTTTGTCTTTGGGAGGTTTTCTGCAAGTAGGACATGCAGAACTGATCTATTTTAGGATCCTGAGTACAAATGAACTTCCCAAAACAAAACATACAATTACAGTATAAGCAGCATATTCTTTTGCAGCACATTAAATTGAATAGCGAAAGCTGTGCTGAGGAGCTGAGGGCCAGCCTCTATTTTGAGCAAGAACTAAGTCGTAAATCTTTTGTCTGATCTTAAGCCAGCTCAGCATCGTGTAAAAGATATATGTTGACAAAGGCTGCAAAGTATTATTTCTAGGTATGCTATTTACTGTTTGATAGCTAAATGCTAAGCTGCTGGAGAACAAATCAGCCACTCGAAGAAGGTAATCCCGAGAGCCCCAGAAAGATAACCTAACATCTGCATTTCTTTGTAGCTTTTCCCATACTTTGTTACTCTCACAAAACAGACTATTTACCAGTTTTTGTTAGTTTGTTCTGCATCAGAGAGGTTTATCTACCTGTTGTATGAGAACGGCCTTTACTAGGCATAGGCAACCATCAATTCTTGGCTTTTTGCTGAGTGACACAGGCTGTCAAGGAGAATTTTTTGTTGCATAGTGAAGTAAATAACAAGCCTTTGAGTTTCAACTGCTCCCTAGTTCAGTCAGTTGTCTGCCATGACATAGCTTACGTATTAATTGACACTTAGGTAATTTCTGAATTGGGCTGTGGAAAGGAAAGGAACATGGTAAGAAGGAATCAGATTACAGAGAGACATACATTAAAGCATTTTGTACCTTTAAATGTATACTAGCATTTCAAGTCAATCAAATTGCTGCTATCAAGTACTTGATGTTTTGAAAGTCTACTTATCAGCTCAAGCTTGCCAGCTTTTGTTCATGATTTCTAATGCAGCTAATAAGCCTTTTCTCAGAAGCAAAGTCTTCCCCCTGCTTTGTAAATACCAACTGCTACTTTGTACATTTGATTCCTGTAATAGCAAGTGATTGGATATGCTCAGACATCCTGGTCTACAGAAAAAAAAAAAACAAACCCAAACAAAAGAGTATTTCTCACTTTAAACTGCTATTTACTAATCTCTAAATTGTTCAACATATCTCCAGTCATTCTAGCCTGGTTGCTACCCCAAGAACACTTTTGGCTGCTCACCCTGCACGCCCTGTAAGACAGACCAAGGGAAATCTGACATTCCTCCTGATGACCTCTTTGCCACTGGCCACCTTTGCCTGTCTCCAAGGTGTTGAGCTCACTGCTCCCTGCCCCTGAAGCCCCATCTTCAACCTCAGTCCAAGAAAGGTGCAAGAACAGTCAGTTCCACCAATGGACTTTCTTCTAGATAGCATACTTCCCCCCAAAAAAGAGAACTTTGTTCTATTTTACAACAGAAGAGTGACATAATGTTTTCTAATTTCTCCTCGGTCACCTTTTTGCAAACTGAAAAAAAAAATGACCACATGGGATTTCACAGTTCTAGCTTTTAAATTCAGATTCCTAAAATATTTCGCATTCAAATTCCTAAAAATTGTTTCCTGACATGTAAATAACTATTTTCCCCATCTTTTACCCAGGGAACAGAGGCAATCAGTACCAGAAACTAAAGAAAAGGTCAGTCCTGACTTCCAGTCCTTTCATGCAAACCACAATTCCTTGTCCTGCAGCTAGGGCAAGTAAAAGTCAGCATTCTTACATGTGTTTGGGAATGTGCACTCAGTAGATTTGACAATAAGGATTTCCCAGAAAACTGAAGGACAGTAAAACACATACTACTTGATGGCATAATGAGAAAGCTCCCTTGTGATTTCTGTATTGAAGAGAAAAACACTGTTTTTGTGAGAGAAATTGTTCATTTTAAAAAATGAACACAGTATTATTAAGTTTTTTATTTCATTTCTCAAATGCAACTTACATAGCTCTTATACAAGGGATGATGCAATTTTTGTACTTATTAAGTACATCTTAGTATAAATATTCAGCCTTTGGGGAAAAGTTTTTATTGCAGAGACTATGTATTCACTAAATTGCATTGGGAGTAGCTGAGGAAATGAATCACCCAAGATTGATGCGCTCTATCTTTGGAGTAGCTTACACGGGATCTTATCTGGAAACATTGATGTACAAGGTCATTTAGCTTTATAAGAAAGTATTTTTTTTAATCTGATTTATGACGAAGTTCTGCAGGCTTTAGACTGAGATTATAAAAATGCTGAGCAGTAACATTAGATTCTCTTAATGGGAAAGGCAAATGAGTGTTTATTAACTTACCTATAATCATAACAGGCAGACACTCAGTGTTGATTTTGCAGAGACTTTTAATTAAAAGCAATAATAGAATTTAATGAATAATGAAGTTACCTGTACATTTCTATGCCTGGGTACAAGATAAAGCTGTCCAATTCAGATAAAAGGGTATCTGAGGATTCATAGTTGGTGAGAAGTGAACAGAGGTCTAAGAGAGGACCTACAACTGAAACTAACAAAAACCACAGCCAGGGATTATCAAAAAAAATAATGTGGACTTTTTTATTAATAGAGTTAGCTGCATTTGAGTTTGGTTTATGCTTACAATTTTGTTCAGTGCTTTTGTGCACGTCCTGTCACTGGTAAGGGGTTGAGGTGGCATCCCCACTATTAGCTCTTTTCTTAATAGTTTACAATCCTGTAATTTTATTATTTTGAAATTTGTATTTTGTATTTAAGCACTCTCACAGATGCTCTTACATTTAGTTAGATAATAGATCCATCATTAAGCAATAGGAACATTGCACATTAATGAAAAGTGAAAGCAGAACATCTGTTATAAACTAAACAGTTTAAATTCTATAATTTTCAATTAAATTGGATTTTTAAGTCTATGATTTTATTTCCAGGGTATTTACCTTAAAAATAATTACTAGGAAGAATTTTTCAGCTGGATTTGTATTTTAAATAGAAACTTATACCGACACTGCAAAACCGATAGAAACCGTTCCTCACTCATCACTGCTCAATTTACTTGGGCTTTGTTACTGCAAAGTTTAGAAAAATATCCCCCTTCCCTTAGAAGCTGGCATTAAAAAGCAACAAAATGGGCAAAAAAAGGAAACAGGGGAAGGATTCTGATACAAGACACCTTTACCTGGGTAGCCTACCAGGCAGCCACCGGAGCTGAGTGACCATTCCCTACAGCAGTCATCCACGGAGCTAAGTACTTCCACATGCACTCAATGTTATTACAGAACTCCTCACTCGTCTTCAGCAATAGCTCATCTTTACATTTCAATGTTCTCTAGTCTCCCAAGAGCAGAAATCTCAGTGGGGAGTAACGTGGGCTTTTATTCATTTACTGCTCTTGAGAAATCCCCACTCTGATGCATCTACACAAGCATCATAAATAGATCTTCATTTTTTGTCGCTAAACAAAACTCTCTTCCTCTCGCCATCTCAATATTTACCCATTGATCAGCAAAATGTGATGCAGTTCAGTGTGGATTTTTAGGGGAAAATGAAGCTATTTCAAATGCATGCCTTCAGCTATGTCTCCTTGCCATCTAAATGCTTAGGAAACTGGCACATTTTTATCCACAGCATTTAAGACTTGCCTTTCTGATGCAGCTTCTTTGGAGGGTAAGATGGTACTGTTAAATCCTGAAATTCAAGGCACAAGTGGCCGGACTAGCTGTTGTTTTCTTTTTTGTCCCATATAACATTGACACAACCGTCAACCTTTTGTGAGAAAACTTCTGAAAGTTACTCTTGAAAGGCAACACAAGAGAGTCCCAAACATCATCACTACCCAGGTTTGTAGTAGACAGCTTTACTGGGTAAGAAGAGAGTCTAGGAATTAGACAGCAAAGTGCCTCTTTTCAAGACGCTGGTCCTTGTGCGGGCTGTTGTCAGCTGCAATTCCACCATGACACACCATTACAAAGCACCCTTCTTCCAAAGAGACAAGCCATCTGTCTCGAGTCTCAGACCCAAGCCTCCCTTGCCTTGCTCTATCACAATGATATCAAAGTCCTAACGTGATTTAAAAAAAAAAAACAATTCCTGGCACAGGATTAGCAAGCGCTTTTGCAGCAACAGCAAACATTAAACGGCTGGCTGGCATCACATAGAGAACACCATTATTCAGCCTGGTTCAGCACAATCCTGCTTGGATAACGCATACTCACTGTATTTTTGTTCCCACATTTCTTCATTATTGGCTATATTAGCATGAGAACACGATCTCTGTCGGTTAGAACTGTACAAGAGTTCACAGATTTTCCTCACAGGCCATCTTGTAAGTATTGTCTTTGATTTTATTCTAATTTATTCTGAGTCTGCTCGAGTTTTGTTTTGAATTCCCAGTCAAATTCATTGAAACTAACAACGTCAACCAATATGGCAAAAATCCCACAACAGCACATGCCTTTTCATCTATGTTGCTTGAAAACAATGTCACTAAATTCCTGAAAGATCCTCTTGTCTTTCAGGATAGGCCCACCAAATCAATTAGTGCCCTTTGCAAACATCACCTGCCCACCTAACAGGTGGAGCCTGGTTTCTATCCCAGAGCCTCGAAGGGAGCTTTGGGTATCTATAAAGACTGAAATAAAAACTCAGCAGCACTCAACTGACATTTTAGTTCGCTCCTAAACGCAAAACCTATCATTCCTGCCTGTTCATAAATATTTAGAAACAAGTACCACCAAGCAACACAACAATCTCCATATGCTAAGTATCATCTAATTCCTAGTTTTCCGACACAATTATTTATGTATCTCACTGCTTTATTATTGTATTTTCAAACGGACATTTGAATTCAAGTGAATATAAATAGCTGTATTAAGGCCACCTTTCAAGGTCCAGGCATATATCTGGGAACACAGAAAACAAAAAGGAAGTCTTAGTAATCAAAACTGTGTTGCAAAGGAAGGTCTATCCGCCCTAAACAAGGACTATCAACAGGACATAGCTTGCTCTGCTCATTGCATTTTCTATTCCCTTCTGACTTAAAAAGGATTGTGTTTTTTTTTTAATGTATTTTTTTGCCAGTATTGGAACTCATTTTCCAAGTCTATCATAGAGCTGAAATAATTGCCTAAATGGTGTAATCGGAGATCATGACAACAAAAGACAAAGATAAATTTAAAACCTAGAAGGCTCTAATGCACTGAGTAACGTGCAAAATTTTTTTTGTTGTTTTTAAGAGACATTTGTTCATTGGGTAGTCTGACTTTAAGGCAATGCGATGGAGAAGATAGGTCTGCAGCGAGGCTACATTTCAAACCAGGTATGAATTTAGCACCTCACAAGAGAGCTCCCTGCAGCCTCTGACTTGTGCCCTGCACCCCGGGGATGCTGGCATGCCCGCCAGAGCCACGCGTGGGGCCATGGCTAAATAGTTAACACCACTGGTGCCTCTCCTCTTTCTGACTAGTGTCTGGGACTATTCTCAAGATGAGAAACCTCACTGCAATTCACAGAAAGGAATTAACATAGCAATTACAAATGCTGCTTTCGGTTCTGCTCTATATTTGAGGCCAGATGACAAGCACAAGATGCATGAATTAAGAGAAGGAACAAATGTTTCCTTGGGATATTGTGCTGTGCATGTTTTCCTAAAAAACTTGAAAACTTGAAAGTTGTTTTCCTAAAATCACACAGATCTCATCTGCTCAAAGAAATGAACACCTCTTTTGTAAAGAAAACATTCATTCTCTACTTAGCACCTCATACTTTCACAGTTGTGCATTATATAAATATTTGGACTAAAGTAAATAGTTATAATCACAACATAGTTAAGTAACACATAGGGCACTCCAATGAGTTCACATAAGTAGGCAAAGTTTTGACTATTCTTTTTATGTTTTGTATTAAACCCCCTCAGGCTAGTTGCTTGAAAAGCTGCCATTTCTGAAATTCACCAGAGTTAATAAAAAAGCATATGTGAAAAAAAAGAAATCATTAAAATCCTGGAGAAAAGTCTCATAATCATCTAAAGGAAAATCCTAACAAAATAAGTTTTACTAGCCTATCTATACAACTTCAGAATACATAAAACTATATCTCAATATTTAAGGTTTCTGAAGAGCTTGCTCAGACAGAGGAAAATATTATAACCTTGACTACTGATTTCATATTTATCCACAGCTATGATACTCTTACAATCAAAAAGAGTATACCACAGAAGGTGCCACTCAGAAGCAGTTATAATAAAATTTGAATATATTGTATATCTTATTTACCATTCCTTAGAAACTAGAATTTCATCCTTTTTTGTAGCAGGAATTACTCACAACAACAGGGCTGCAGTGCACATTTTGAGAACGAAAATAGAAAAAGCACAATGAGAAATTCAGCCTCTATTTCAAATGGATGAGGTCTAGGAAATCTATAGACAGAGAGGTCCTATTTCTAAGACCCACATAGAAGCACATCACAGAATCTTAGTGTTTTGTACGTAGCATTTCAGATTTTCAGCAATACTGAGGCAAAGTATTACAAGGTTATTTTATACTAACTGGCAGAGCTGGATTTGTGAGAATTTTTTTCCTCAAAGACCAACATCGTGCATTCACCCATTTAAAACCACTTTATCTCCATCTGAATTTCTGAACAAGCATGTCCAACCTTGAAGTCGGTCAACACACATTGGACGGAAAAGGAAATGCTGTATGAGGAAAGAATACCATATTACATACGGTAAGGGAAGGAAAAAAAGATGATGTTTATTTGAAAAGTGAAGATTGACAACAGGCAAAAGTCTCAAGTGAAAGAGAGAAACTTAGTCTATTAGTATACAGGATAGATTTGGAGCAGCCCACTTACAAGACCACTATACAAAAGATACAAAAGCACTATGACTTTGTTGAGTTTAATGAAAAAGACATCATTTTTGGATAAATATCACTTGGAGAAACACCCAGGGATTACTCAGCAGTCTGCAATGCTTTCTGGGCATTGCCTGCCTCCTCCTCTCTGTGCATTCACTGATGTGCTGCATTAAGCAAACGTCTTTTCTAAGTAGTTTTTCTGAATTATTTTTTTTTTAACAGGTTCAACTTCACAAGCTAAGGATTCTTTTACCTTTGGTGCAATATACTCATACATTTAAATCTGAGATACCGACGCATCACCCCTCCAGCACCCTAAAGAGATTGTGTTGTGAAGAGGGGCAGGATATCAACTCCTCACTACACCATCATCCTCCAGTGGCAAAACATCTTTGTGGCATTAGCAGCCACAACAGGGAAGCTGAGGCAGAAAAGGCCAACTGTGTCACAGAGAGGACAATGATTTAAGTAAGGCCTTGGCTATTTTCCTAGAGGTCAAGCAACTCCTAAATTATATGCGGGGTCAAAAGAACTTTCTTTCAGGCTTTTTTCTGTGTTCGAAGAGCATATGTGCTACCTATGTTCGTGTTGTCCATGAAACCCTCACCCATTTATCTACAAGACATTCAGCTTTGTGAAGGTCACCATGTCAAATATTAAAATTTGTCATAACAGCAGAATTATTTCTTGAGCAACTTAAAGAAGAAAAGTAAATTCTTCAACTGCATGACACTAGCCACCTTTTGGGACTTCCAGAGGTGACACTGTTTCTACCTGCATAGGATTGTTGATATTTTTCCTGTGAAAGACAGATTCTGTAGATAGGGGTGATATATTTGATTAAATCAGGCAATATAACCATAAAAAGTAGATAAGGCTTTCAGTAAGCAAATTTGTTCTTCAAGTCTGCAATAGCAGTAGTAGCTAACTAAAAAATACCAGTTAAGACAAACTCATACAGGTCAATTAAAGAAAAACATGGCTCAAACAACAGAAGTACAAAAGCTCTTAAAGTATAGTGGCAAAAACTTTCACAGGGAATGTAACCCAACTTCAGTACAGGGGCACTACAAGTATTTACCATAACCGTGTTGGATATTTACGCAGTACAAATACATTTACAGCATGACACATAATTGGCTGAATAATTTAATCATAAAATAAGCATATTCCTATCAAAATATCAATAAATTTGTTTTCATTACATAGTTGTCTTGTCTGTATCATGCAATTATCTAGAAAAAACAAACAAGGCTTTAACTAAGCAACATAAACACTACTAGGTGGGTTAATTATAGCTTGATTCAGGATTGGTTTTTTTAATTGGATAACACAGATTTGATTACAGTTCCAAGTTAAAATACACTTAATCAACCACATACAATTAAGTCATCTTCAAAACTTCTTTAGTATTCTATCAGCAGACCATTACTAAATTTCATATATTACTCTAGTGAAGGATAGCCTACTAGTTGGGATACATGACATACCAGCTTTACAGGTGAAAACAGTTGGGTCATTTCTGAATTTATAGGTAGACAGCCAGCAGGTTAATAAAAAAAACATTGCAAAAGGAATAGAACACCTACACAAAGAAATGCATTTATGCACTCAATCTAAACCCCCACAAAATTTTCAGAAATTGAGAGAGAAAAATTAGAAAATTTCACAAAGGGCAGGGAAAAAGAAAATATTCTCAATGGAAGTGAGAATACTCCAAAGCTGCTTTGAGTTGCTGATTGTTATTTCACAAAGCTAATAGAAAAAAGTAAATTAAAATCACCTCTTGACCCTCCCCCTTTAGATGGAGAGAAAGCCATAATTCTCTGCTTAGCCATGCATGATCAGACAGCATGCTTCAGACTGTCAAGCAGCTCTTCACTTTTTCAGAGTTCTATTGACCATGGATATACTAGCAGCCTTGTCTGACCTCCCAAGTATTCACCCATGTTTTCCAAGCAACACTTTCCAAAAATCAAGATCCCACAAGGCAGAGATAGTTCCTATAATGCCATGCTACAAGAATTCCACAATCTCCAAAGTCAAAAAGGAGACTAACAGCACACTTATTTCCACAAGAATTTGAAAGCATAATGAACCTTTAGTTAGGTAAAAAGTAATTTCCAAGCTAAAGATTCATCTTTGTCCAATTTCTGGTCATATCATCTCAACTGTCCTCAAGAATCAGCCTTTCCCGCACTTTGGTGTAGTGGAAGAACATGTATGCTACACGCTCAGAGGTAAAACTACAGAAAATACAACCCTACAGGGACTGGGCAGTCCTCAGCCCAAGATTTTTCCTGTCACAGCTGACAGGAAAGTTTTACGTACCCATCACCCAACTTGTCAAAAAGATAAGTTTAATCTCTCAGCAGAGTCTCAGGTAGTCTGAAAATACTTTGACCTTTAAGTCTCTATTTTTAGTAGGGAAGGGTTAGAAATTTAACAAGAAAAGGCTCTGGTTGTATTAGTAAATCAAACATGCCCAGGGACATAAATTAAACATGCCAGTTGGCATAAAAAAGCCTACAGTCATGCTGGAAAATTCCCTTTGGCTCCAAATGTCACTAAATGCCTGGTGAAAATGGCCCTGCTCGTGCTCGGTTCTGAGCTGCGACAGCAAATTTTTGCAAGACCGTGATAGTTGTTAAGTGCCAACATCATGCCAGGCAATAGTCAGCATTCCAGTACAGACAATGAATCACAATTTACTGTACTTGACACAGACCAGGTTTATTAACCGCCTCCCTGGGGGTTAGTGTTGTTGCAGGCAATTGTTGAGCAGCGATCAACCCTCAGGCAGTGTTGGGCAAGAAGAACCCACCCAAGCTACAGGTCTGCATAGTCCAGGTGGGTCTGCCTAAATTTGTGTTCCCTGGTTCAGCACCCCTCTGGAATTCAATTTCAGTCACTCCACAAGATTTTCTGTGTTTGAAATAACCACAAGGCAGACAAAGGTACCATTTAATTAGGACTGTTGCACTTGAAGGTTTATTATTAATTCTACAGATGTTGGCAAGTTTTAGATTATGTAGTGGTCCTCACTGCCCTACCAACGGGGCAAGTTGGTGGCACACTTGGTGCAATACTGGTGCCTTTGAAGGGAAAAGATGAATGTAGCAACAATGAAGGGAGATAATGCCATACTATCTTGAATTACTATACAGGCTATACATCCTATACCACATGAGTCCCAGCCCTTACCCGTTCCGTTTCACTACCCAGTCAGCCCAGCCGCCCCCAAGAGCATATGATGTATTAACTCAGCTGCAGTACAGGACAATGCTTCTGTTTCAAGAACATCACTACATTACAAAGAACACATCACCCGAATGTGCAAAGAGCAGAGCTGAGAGGGCGGCTCAACCAGGCCAGAGAAGATTCATTGTCCAGGCAGAAAATTACTCTCTCAATCAATTAAAACGTCAAGTTATTCCAAGTCCTATGTCCATCCAGCATAGTATATAACCTAGTGCCTAAACTCTCATCATCTTTTTTCTGCTTCCTGTCACACTGTTAACATCGCACAGAAGTATGTTCCTTCAAACTGCAAAGCGTTAGACTTGTTATCAAGCTCAGTCTCTGTTTTGATCACATCCAGACTGATACAAAATCCCTTTTAGATCACCTTGCAAACATTTATATTTGTATTTTTTGTTATGTAGCAATTACATCACAGATGACATCTCAAGCATTAGTCTCCAGTGTCGGTATGAATTAGCAAGACTACAGATAACACCATGTTTGGTCTAGCCTTGGTCTTTGACCTCACCTCTACCATTTTTTCCAGCGGGGTACAAATCCCAGCTGGTAGCACACACCTCAGTCAGAGGGGAGAGCAAGCAGCAGCGCTGAAAACCTACTGCCAATAGAATTCAACTAGAACTGCAGATAAAGCACAGCAAGACCTTTTCAGCAGGCAAGAGAAGATGCATCCGTGTCCTGTTTACAAGACCCCCCAGCAGAAAATCATATCTGTGTTCATATGCAGAAGATAAACTGCAGGTGGTGCAACAAGACTCTGAAAAAGAACGAACTTTAGAACAAACACTGTAATCAATCCAGGTGATCTCTTCCCATTTTGATTTGCCACATCAGCTCTACAGGAATGCTCATGAGTACTGCTTCATATCATCATTCAAAAGGGGAAGCATGCCCTTATTCAGCAGCCAGAAACAGTGGTCCAGGCCATCTCTGGAGCCTTACTAGTACCAAGGAGAGGAAGAGATCCTCCTATAGCCAAGTAAACATCTTGGGAGAAATTATACCAACCACAGCCAGACACACACACAAAAAAAAGACAGCAGATAATAATGCTTCCTGGAGATTAGTTTAGTGCCTGCCACCTCCAGGCACCAATAACAGGATAACTCAAGCATCCAGGTTCCTGATCTCTTGTGAAACAGCAGCTACTCCATGGCAGCTTCTCTGGGACAGCTTCAGAAAGTACATCTCAGCTAGGACCTCCTGCCTCATCCTCACTGTGTGTTGGAGTTTGACCTGGTGAGGGCTTTAAGAGAAAGCTAGGGACATTATAGCCAACAAGTAGGCATTTAATCATGTGGATATGAAGGTTATAGACTACATGAAACAGACATTGGTTTAGAAAGCATGCCCTGCTAGGGCTTCACTTCTTAAAAGATGCCCAGGGTACTTAAACCCTCTTACTTCAAGGTAATACCAGGATCAAGAACCTATCAGCAGACAATACCATGAGGGAGTCTTAACTGTCACGAAATACTGTCAGTGAGCCTATAAAGCAGGAAGTCTTTCAACTTTCACAGAAAATAAAGGAGAAGCTTGAGCTGGCTCTGTGTCCAATTATTGCAAGAGACAAGGTTACCAGTAATCATGTGTAGTGTCATGGCCAACATTTTTAAAACTTTTCAATCCATTCCCAAGGCAATCACATTTCAGTGACTGGAGACAGAAAAACATTCAGCAATTTTTCTTCAGAAGGAATGACTTTACATCTTCCATCAATACCTTTGGGATTAGGTATAGATAGGCAGATGAGACTGCAGCGTAGCAACATTTCAAATAGCAAGTTAGTTCTGCCTTAAAATTAAATACCTCCTTCCTTGGGACTTCAAAGTAAGGATGACATAGCTAAACAGAGAGGTCAGTATAGAAACCTTGATCTATCCAGGGACTATAACTAGTTTTACAAGAATCATCATTTCAACCACAATAATATTACAGCTTATTACAAGTAGTACTTGCTAATAGTGCTACAGTGATTCTTCAGTAGAACAAACAAAAAGCAAGAATGTACAATGACTTATTCGGGTTGACCCTAGCTGTCCAAGGCAAGGTAGAGAACGTAACATTGCTTAAGAAACCTTAAGAAATAGTTTCAATTTCCAAGTGTAAAGCTCAGCTTAAGAAATTATGAAGCATTTGAGTTAATGATGGCATTACCCAGTGATGGGGTTGCTAATTTATGATTAATTTCACAACAATTTGTGGCAATGTGTAAACAAGGCTAGAAGGTGGGGTTTGGGATTACTGGAGTGAGTTTAGATTTATTTTTTTTTTCTTGTTCCTTCTGTTTTTGATCAAGCAGTGAGTATTTTATCGACTTGATTTATGAATCTAAAATAGTAGCTACCAGGTGCACTTTAATCTCATGACAACAGATACCCACTAATAATCATTGCTAAAGAGAACACAACTCACAGCTAGGCTTCACAAAATATTAAGCTATTAGAATTCATCTGTGACGTGTTTAACTTTGGATATAGGTTTTATGTAAAGCAAAGTATTTCATAACATTAGCAAGACAGCATATCAGAGCCAAGAAGCATATTCCGCATCTCCACTGTCAAGAAAGATGCAAAGGCAATAGGGTGTTTTTGGTTTACTATTAACACGAGGGCAGTTTATGATTATTAGCTGTCCATGCCTATATATATGTAGTTATGACAGTTAGCAAAAAGACTTAAGCTTCCCCCAGATAGCATATATTTAAATGTGGGAAGTCTCTCCAAAAAACAACTGTTATTTTTAATTCTGCATTTTCCAGTAAAATTAAGTTGAACACATGTACAGCTACATAATAGAGAAGGAAGCAGAAGAATATGGGGATTATGGTGGTTTTCTTGCTTAAAAAATAAATATTAGAACCAATTTTCTAACAGACCTATCATACTTGATTTTTCCTCATGATATAGACAAAAAGAAAATCATAACCAAAGTAACAGGGCTGATTGGACTTTACTTGTTTCAAGTGTTGTGTAGCAGAGATTACCATGGCCCATTTCAGTAAAGGGCACTACTAAATGAAATTACCACTTATAAAAAATTACTAAAGAAAAAAAAACATTGCACATGGTTGTACATGAACCCTTGTCCTTCAACTACTGGAAAACATGTTCCTGTCACCTGAAGAAATATTACTCCATAACTGTTTCAGGATTCAAACAGAAAGATAAATGGTTAAGAAAGTGAGCTTGTACCCTTGTAAAGCTAGAAAAACACAATTTCAACAGACCCATCAGAAGCAGTTTGGGCACAGTGACCAAATTACTACACATTTGGATGCTGCAAAGTTTAACATTACTGCTAACAACATGGACATTCTGGCAGGACTTGTAGAGGACACAAAGACATTCACAAAAGCAAAAAAGTGAAAATTGAGAAAGAAATTGAGGAAGCATCTGCCATAAGAGAATAGAATACTTGAGCTTGAAAATATCACAGTCTTCGCATCAGATTTAGTGAACTCCCCCAGAGGGCAGCAATGGAAATAATGATCCTTCCTGTCATGTCACTTGTACAAACACTAATTCATCCAAACCATGTATGAAAAGGCATAATAAATAACTAAGTAAAACCTGAGGTTTAGAACAATGACAATTACTCTTCCCTATCAGGAATGCATGAAATTAACAACAAATGTAAAATCTTTTACCTAACAAACCACAGGGCGGGGGGCAGGGGGATTCACAGGGGTGAAAACAGCAGTTACCAATGTAACATCCTAGGGAGACTTGAAGGTATCTTCAAATTAGACTGAAAGGGGCAGGGGGTAAAGCCAAGAACAGACAGTTTTGACATTCAGAAATTAAAGGCATGTGCCAAAAATCTTCATGAATTATGACAAAAGAAACAAGGCCAATGACATGAACAAATGTACCCTTTTCAGCACCTCTGGTGCTGTCTCTACCAGATAGTATACATTTGTCTTTCCACCTAGCAGGGAAGAGAAGGAAAAAAAAGCGCATGATTTTACACTAAGGAAGACCTTACAACAATGCAAAACATCACACTAACTGATCAGTCTTATGGAGTATGGGGATTGCAGACATTCAAAAGGCGTCATTTAATGTTAATTACTAAATTTGGCTGTAAAGGAAGACAATGTGGGAAACTACCTTTAATTTGTCTGTGAATTTCAGTTTGATAAAAGGAAAGGAAGAAAAATAGTTTCAGGTCAGATCTGTACTGGTCTAGAGAAGAGGTGAGAGAATTCCATTTTCTGTCCTTAATAGTGCACGTACTTGAAGGAAACAAAAGCATGAATTTTTACAATTTTCAAGTTTCTGGCTTCAAATTTAGATTTGTGTTTTTAAACCCTCCTTAACACTTCCTATTTCAAGATAAAAATATTTATTTCAGAAGGAAAGAACTTTCAACAGTTCATCAAAAGGAATAAACGCAACTTGGAAGTGCTGGCTTACTGTGAAGGCAAGTTGTCGTAACAACATCCAGGAGAAAACGACAGTGCTAACAGCCAAGTGCCAGCTGCAGTGCTTCATCTGAGAGGGAGGAAGGGATACTGGACCCTCCTACTCAACATGCCTCCCAGAATGTGCTCCTCCGCAGCACACAGTGATGTTACCAAGATATTTAATCACTGCTAGCACAGCTGTTGCACCCCCAAGAGTCCGCTGGAGTGCATGGTACACATCTCCCTTTCGCCTGCTGACATAGGACTTGCCTAAAAATAACTCATGTAGTCTGGATGGTCTAAGCATACGGCCTTTGAACTCAAATTTTAGCAACCTCGATGCCCTTACAAGATGACAAATTGCTAGTGACCAAAACAAACAGATAATAACCTTGAAATTCACATTTTGGCAGCAAAGGTTTGTATTTTTCCAGATACAATTGGTAAAGGGAAAAATCATCATTTGATATAAATAGAAAGAAAATGGGGAAGTCAACTTGAGCATGGGGCTTTTCTTCTTATTTCCATCATTTTAGTTTTAAAGCCTTTTGGAGTACACAAAGATCCAAGTGCCTAAAATGTAAAATATTATGGAAGATAAATCCAGTGTACAGTTAACAAACAATGACATGTTCTGATCAGCAAGTCTTAAAAACAAACAAACAAAAAAAACCCCACACCACCAAACCAGTAAAGGGTCACATAGGAACATAGGCTGTTCCCTGCTGGACTTTTTGGCTGTTCCTTTGTTCAAAGGATGTGTTATCATGAAATGCTTTTCAAACGATTCTTCTATTGAAAGTCTTTTCCCTTAGTTGGTATCTATTTTCCTGTACCCTCACACACTCATTCAATTTTTCATCTGATGAGCAGGGTCAATTACAGCACATAATATACTCACCTGTTGAAGACACAAAGTTGCTCTTCATTTTTGGTTATCTTCTACTCTCTCTGGTCCTTTATCTTTTTCCCCCTTCAGAGATCACATCTTGCTTATTAAGAGTGCTTGCACTCTGAGTAGCAAGCTATTCTAGCTTTTCTCATCCCTAGCCATTCTCACCAGAGAAACGTGACTGATGTTTCAGCCTTTGCTGCACTGATATATGTACCAACTGTGGAAACCAAATTAGCCTTTGTCTTTCTAAGCTTATGTAAAATATTTACATGTAGATAGAAGATGTTTCTGACAGCACAACAGCAGGCACGTCCTATCATTAACCGCACGCATTCAACTCATTCCCTTGGTAAAAACACCAGCATGACAAAGTTAAATCTCCCAACAGATGTCTTGTGGGTAGTGATATCAGACTGAGTGCAAACATAGTTAAAATCAGTGACATTTTGTTCTGTATCATAGCTGATAAAAGCAAATAATGAGCTGAGATCTTTTTGTTACTATATTCCATTTCTAAGCCCTATGGTATTGCCATGCCTGCCAGCTGAAGTGATTCAGTGCTGTCCATGTTGAAATTAAGGAAAAAAACCACAAAGATAAGATAGGAAATGCATTTGGTAGGTCCGGGTCTGAAAAGATTTTTACAACACAGTTCTTGTTTCAATGGAAAATTACTACAGTTTGAAAGGTGAAAACAGATCTTGTACAACTCTACTAAGACTATAGTCACTTCGCTTTCTATTGGGATTCCAGAGTATTTACTATTTATATATTTAGCCTACTCTTTTCCATGCTTTTCTATGTCTACCTAGAAAGAAGCAAAAAAAAAATTTCCACAAATTCCTTACTAGCTTTTAATCAAAAGTTGTAGAGCTATTTTACCACCAACAGAACACTGTTTTTTTTATACAACCCAGGTGCTCTTACTTGTCCCAACTAGCACATATATCATCCTATCAATAGATTTACGTCTAGAAGAGATTATCCATTACTGCAAGAAGAAAAAGCTGACAGCACATCAAATTTAGGAACCCATTTGTTTCATAAACTGTGTTGTGAAATTGGAGCTAGAATTTGACACAGACTTTATATAGTATATTTTTCATAATGGTCCCTCTGCTCCTTTGCACATCTGATATGCGTAGCAGGAAAGACAGGAGTTTTATGTTTTTGTCATGAACCTAGTTGCTATCTTTCCAATTTGAAAGATGCATGATTTTGTTTTACATTACCGAAAGGGTTTTCAAAGAGTAATGCTTTATGTTCAACAACATGGGGCCAGTCCTGGATTTCGGATCCTGACAGAGAGCAGAGCTCCAGCAGACAGCCACCTTAGCGGGGTGCTGATGCCTGCATCTGCCTGTATCCACACAACCACATCCTCCGGCCCAGCTCACAAGTCCTTTCCTTGCAGTGCTGCCTTATAATGTTTTCTTAGAGCTCACGCCTCTGTCCTCAAAATGCAACAGACCTCATGCCATCACTGTTGTGGCTGTCATTGGCTCTCTATTCCCAAATGTTATGACCATTGATGTAAAGTGCTCCTGTAAAGACATGGTAACATTTACACTGAATATTGCCTGCGCAGCTATTGACTTTTAAATATTCTCCTTCATGGTCTGAAGAAAGACTGAGGATTTTACTAAATATCTTCAAAATAAACTTTTTTCCAAGTTCCTTCTTAAGAAAGCTTCAGTATTAGGGGCCAAGTTTCTGTTATCACTCTGACAATCTAGCATACACTTATACCCAGTTTGAAGCACTCGAATAGTTTAAAGGTTTTCAAGTAACCTGAGAAAAATAAAGAGAAACTTATCCAACTCCTTCCAGGGTTGAACATGAGGAAGAACAATGAGAAAATTGCTCCACAGAGACATTTAAATTACTACGCTGGTTATATCATCTCATACGAGAACTGTATTCCAAGCAGTTTAAAGATACCTTGTGTAAATTGTTACCAAATAGACAGAAGATGCACATCCTATAAGCCACGGAAGTATAGGCATATGGGTACATAAATCCAGAGTGCTGTACTAGCAACTCTCTTCTCTGAATATTAGCCAAAACACCTTTCACGGTCATGTTTCTGTGCCATAAGAAAGAGCTAACAGTACATTTGAACGAGAAAGATATTTTTTTTTGTTGTGGAAAAGTTATTACCAACCTCTAAAACACATGACCAGAACCTTCTTCCTCTGGAAAAACTTACGTTCTGAACTCACATAAATCTTTAGAAAAAACATGATGCAATTTTGACACCATTTATCCTTTCTGCTTTATATACAATAGACCATTGTTATTGGCATTCCTGGTGAGGATGTCATTCATTAGCCTTGTAGTTCGCTGTCCATTTGCTGCTTGACACCTTTTCTTGTAAGGCAAGCACCAGCTAATAGCTTCTGCCTTTACATAACTATTAGCCAAACAGGAAAATTTTCTTAAGTACTCCAATCACATTTTCAAAGATTATTTAGGCTCTTTAATACAACAGACTAACTTCTAAAAAAAAAGTAACTTTAAAAAAATAACATTTCAGCACTTATGAATATTTAGCAGTCAGTTTAAAAACAAGTTATTTGGCTTAATTATTTTGGCTTCCAGTATGTTCTTAGATTAAGATTTAGCTTTTCTCTTCTACATACACAAGAGATGGCCAAGATTAGTCTAAAGAAGAAACGTGCTAATTTCCACAGTAATTGAGTACATCTATCAACTATAATTTGTGACAGCTCTCAATACTTTTTCATTAAATTCAAAGTCTGTGCCTTTAGTTTCAAGCACAGTTTCTGCAGCTGCACCTGCTTATGAATTTCTGCTCTGTCCTTCTGCCTCTCTCAGTGTTCACCCCATCTTGTCTTCATGAGCTGGCCACAACTCATCACATTAACCAGCGGGTAATGGTCTTACAAGATAGGCAAATCTCTTCCAGCAACTTGCATCACCAGTCCAGACATGGGACACAGGTCACCAAAAATCCCATCCTTTAATTATAAGCTTTCACTTGCACACCACTATGTGGTCCCTACTTGAGTACTTAGGTGAGTGTACTTAATGCAGTGCAGACAAATCTAAGCAACTTGAATTCCAGTTGGCTACTTTAACAGACACTATTAAACACATTTGAAGGTGCAGTTCAGTTTTATCTGTCTTACTTGGCAGATTGTGCCAGTGGACAGAAGCTCAGTCACTGAGCACATAAACAACCCACCACATAAGAGTGCTTCACTCTTAGTTACTGAGTAAGAAAGCTAAAAGCAGTCACTGGGTAGCTACCAAGTCAGAGTAGTTTCGATCTCTAAAGTACTAAACACAACTTTTGCCTGTAGTTTAATAAAAACTTTGAGACTGCAGAATTAAAGAGGCAGTCACATACTCAACCTAAATGTTTCTGTTCATTTCAGAATGAGTTTCCAACTGTACCCTTCCCTCTACCGCAGAAGAGCTATTTTGTGGATGCACAGTAAGTTTGGGTCAGGGCCCTGATCCTGCTTGATTGGTTCTAGCATAGATGAATTGATCAGGTGTTTTCACAAATGCATGTGGAGGTGGAAAAGGCAGCCGTGCAGAAGCAAGAAACTAGGCAAGAGCAAGAAGGGTGATAAGGCAGTTGTAAAATGTTATTTACTATTTTATGATGTATTCGAAGTACAACCTAAATGAAACTACTCTTAGTAAGTGATCCAGTACTCAGTCTATCACAGAATAGAGTACCTCACAAAATTAAAGAGCTGCACTCCAGGCTCCAAGCAAGAAACTGGAGGAACCTAAAACTTTGACACTGACCTCATAAGAGCCAGGCAATGGAAGCCTGAAGTCTTGCGCTAAAATAAGATTACAATTTCCTTCTAAGCTTACTTGCAGAGAGTTCAAAGGTATGTTTATACTATGGAACTGGGTAATTCAGTTATGGATGTTAGCTGATTTTGACAAATGTCTGTGAAGTCCAAGTGCAACAAGACTGTAAATTTAAGAAGTTTGACTGTTGGTGGCCAGGGGTAGGGTCAAAGTTCAATTTTCTTACGTCCTTTGAAACAGAGCTAGAGTACTCGAAATCTTGCCAGCTGACAGTAGAGACAAAGGAAGGAAAGAACAACAAACTAGATTTTATTTTTTTTCTTAAATACAGTGGTACTACTCACTCTGTATAGATCAATATCAAGCCACACCTTGACCAAACTACAACAAATGAACAAAGATCAATCTGAAACCATTCAATTTTACTTTTAAAAAAGAAAAAAATTCTGAAAAAAAGAAAAAATCCTGCTGCTTTAAAGTAATTATATTCTGACTTAGGGTTTAGAATGGTCCTTATCATGAAGCCAGAGTGCAGCAAGAGACATGCGAGTTACAACCCGTTTTGCTTGCCCATTTCACCTGTATTAAGTGTAACTGACATGCCTGGTTAACTTGTAAAGCCAAGTGGCATTTTGAACTAACCTTGACCAACAGGTTGGTGAACAAACTGCAAGAAGTAAAATCCAGGATCCTGTTTTGAATAGTACAAACTGAGTCTTTTAATGTTCAGGTAACAGTCTTCGCTATAAAGATCCAATTTTCAAGGCAGAAACTAAGAAACACTTTAGGACATGAAAGCAAGCCAAACTTTCAAGAGATTTTATTTACACCCCTCTACAAAGCACCAGCTATAATGCTTTGCTATTCTGCAGTGTGGTTTTCTTCCCACCACATCATGTCCATGGGGCTCCTCATGGTCTGCAGAAGCACAGTTGTTGGTAATCTGTTACTGTAAACAAGTTTGAGTCCTTCGCTCTTCAGAACTGACAGATCTGTCCCTGTGACTTCCTTAGGGTTCACAGAGCAGAAGGTGGCCAAGTATAAACATGAGGAGACTTTGGAGCAAGGAGCCACCTTTGCACAGTGTTAGTGCAGTTTGAGGTAGCAGTAGGATAGATCAATTTTAGGTTACGAACAAATATAGGATCTCATTTAGGTTGTTTTCATTTATGTGTTGTCATTATTCAGTAATAATTGTCAGGTTAAGGCAACGTGTGGCAAAAGTCAGAAATCAAATGAGCACCCTTAGTACTGACAAAAAGGTATTATGTTATGGAAAGCCTTTCTCTTTAAGCTTATTAGACACGTCAACTTCCCTTCTAAAAGCTTTCCGTTAAGATTCAAATTCCTACCACTATAGTCTTCAGCTTTCTTTGGAACAATTTTATAATGGCAATTATATAATATATACATAATTTAGGTCAACTATCATTTGATCTAAAAAATTAAACTTGTTTGTCAGAAATCTTTACTGAACCAGGGCTAGTGGTATTAATCACCAGTCAAAATCTCCTAATTTTTTCTTTACCAAGCTGCTTTGGTTATTCAGCTGAAGTTGGGTTCAGTATTTTCAGTGAGGAGCCAGAGTGAGTTTAGTAATAAAACATTGCCATCAGAAAAAATCTGTCAAGAATTGAAGCATATGAGATTAACCATTGTCCATGTCATTGCTTTAAAGTTCATATTCTAATAAACTTTAAGAAAGAGCACATAATTTGAGAATCTTTAAAGAATGGGCAATTTAGGCCTGACTGTATACTCAATGGCTTTGGGATTTTTGGTAGCTTGCTTTGGTTTTTTTTTTTGTTTCTTCTTCAAATTCCTTCTCTCTAGATCCACCAGGGAGTGTTCAGTAGCGATGAACTTTTCACCTTATAATGCTTTTAAGGGTGCAAGGGGGATACAAACTAATTTGCATTATTACAGGTCCTAGAAAGGGACTTCTCCATCACATACATTCTAAGAAAAACAGCTGCTCAGATTCCACCCAGCTTATCAAGAAGTAACCATTTAAAGTCCACATTAAATAACTTATTTCTTCTAGTATTAAGATTTGACTGTCTCACATTGGACCTTTTCCCTGAGGGCCATTCGGTACTCTGCTTGCAATGAGACATACAGCTTTCTTACCTATGCTGAAAAATATTAGGCTGATTGTCTAATGTCAGGCTTATGGATATGCACATTTTTAGGTTAGTATCAAAGCTGAAGTTACTCTAGATTGATTATTATTATGGACTTTCCCCAAACAGCAACTTATGCCTGATTAAAGAAAATACTCTCAAGGGAAGGAAACAAAAGCTGAAAATTTAAGTTATCTGCATTCCTAGTTTTTATGGGTTTATATTATCACTTATTTCACGTAATTTTAATGGTTAATTCCAAGTTGCAGACTAAGAATCAGTCCTTTTTCAGTTTTAGACTTAGTTACAGACGTAAAAAAAAACCTCAAGTTTCTATAAAGCTTTTTTTAAGGAAAACACAAGCCAGTGGGTATGAAACTTTCATCGTGTCTAGGCATAACAGACCGCCATAGGTTAGCAATGTTGCAGACAAGGTCTTGTATGAGAGGCCATAAGATGACTTAAACAGGTTTAATTATATTTTTACCTTGTATCAGTAACATTTTTCTGTGCACTCCTCAAACTGCCATTTTTTATTCATGCCATACAAAAAAGCATGACAATATGAAATTGTCATCAACTTGCCAGTTTCCAGCACTACTTGCTCTATAAAGTTATTTAAATATAGTGATATTATGTATCTTTAGTCATGATAGAATTTTGCTTTACCTAAACAGCTTTAAAAAACATTTAACACTCATCTAAGACTCCATATTTTATTGCAGAATGGTACTAATTGCAATACTTCTTTAAGAACTTTCATTTGAATAACTTAACATCCTTTGCAGTTCTCTGGACCATAAAAATCTCAAAAGCCTTCAACACCTGACTGGAAAGAAGCTTAACACACTTGTACAGGTTAGCAGCAGCTAAAGCCAATTTTTCTGATCTAAATGATGAGTACAGTAAAAAAAATAATTGGGATATAGACAAGCTGTGAGCTGGGTCAAGTAATCTAACCATATATTGAATTCAGATTCCTGTATTCTAAAAGCCATAACACTGCAAAACTCCCAGTCCAACCTCTTTGGTACAACAAGCCAAATGACTTCAATATTTCTGCTTGAAGTAAGTCAACCCTGCAGCTCAAAGAGGTGTTGAAGATAAACAATTTCTCAAAGGTCAAATGAGGTTAGAACAAGCATATCCACAGCCAAGACATTTCAATGGTTAGCTTCTTTCACCATTAAATACATTTCTCATTTCTAGACTCAATTTGTCTATGCACACCTTTCAGCAGCAGAATCTCATAACTTTCTGCTATATTAAAAAAGCAGTCTACAATCAAAAGACTGTTCCCTTTAAAAATACTTAGATTAAAACAAGGTCCTCTTTTAATCCTTTCATATAATAGATCTTAGCCTCAGTAAAAGACATGCCACACTTTTATTCTTTTTTGAATGCCTTGCAGGGTTTGGGTTGGTTTGTTGTTTTTTTTTTGGGGGGGTGGGGGTTGCCCCCCTCCCCCCCCAGGCTTCTGATGTCATCATACCTGTACAGATAACACAATTGACTCATACTCTCAAGAGTATAAAACAAAGTTGCCCTTTCCTTTCCACAGTGGTGCAAAACAGGGAGTTAATCCTTTCAGAAGTCCAAGACAGCTGGTGCAGGTTTGGATGGTGCCACTTCCAGTTACTGTCTGGTTTATAAATGGAGTTGCTATAAGAAACCAAAAACACATTCACAGTGATGCCCTGCAGCAGCTTCTGTGGATGGATCTCACCGATAGGTCTGCACCATTATTTATTGCTTCCCTAGCTTTGTCTAGTGTTTACAAGCTTTTCTAACATAAAGTAATCCAAGAGCAAATATGTTCATCAGAAGCATTGAAAAGAGCCCTTGACCGCAAGATCTACTATAAAACAACATATTGGATAAACCCATCCTTAAAAATCATTTATGCATTCCATCATGCAAACATTTTTAATTATGTAGCTTAGGCTATTTCAATAGCATGTTCTACCTCTTATTGAAAGGTCAGATGAGCTAAGTCTTATCTTACAAGCATTTACAACTGTGTAATGATGATCCAATTGACAAGATTTACTTTCCATGGAGTATGCTGACAAGAATCATTCTATTTCTTGAAAAAGTTGATTTACAGATTTTTCCTATATCACTTCCTATCCAATGCCTTCCTAGCGCTCTAAGAAATGAAACAAACCTTTTTTTCTCCAGCTCACAGAAATTTCCCATAGTGTTAAAAAGTATGCTAAATGCAGGTTTCAGAGAGGTCCTTGCCCAGTTTCTTGATGCACGTAAGTCTGGCTCCGGTTAACTTGAATAGAAACTATACTACCATCCCTCCAGATCATTACTGAGGATAAATACTTTGTGATTAACAATCACAAAAATAAAAAATATCACACCATTCATCTTCATAATCTTTCACCTGACCAACAGGTGATGACTTCTCTTAAAGGTGGTGCAGGACTGGAAAGTTTAGGCAACATCATGGTTCCTTGAGACTTGATAAGCAATATAGGCACTTTAATTGGGCTGTTTATATGAATGGTTATGTTTTTCTTCACACATCAGTCAGACTGGCCAGTGGGGAATGGCTCAGGCATTACCTCTCTCTTCCAGTTGTCAGGCAAAAACCAGTATTTGCACCCCAAAGACACTATTAAGTCTCTCCCTGGCCCATCATCAGATGTTGCAAAGTGTTTTCAAGGCTTTCTACACCATGACTTACTGGACACTGCCTCTGAAATCTGTAAAGTTTTCATTTAGGGAAGGAATTGTACAACAAATGCAATGGTTTCATTTTTAGAAAGCTTTATGCAATTTCTCTGTCAGGTAACTGATATCTTAGTCTGTTTTCTACTAGCATTTGTTGCTATGTGAAATCCAATACTACATGGTAACTGGTTCATTCTGACACACGGAAGGCTTAGAAGGCATGAAAATCCCTGTTAAGCAGTAAAGAAAAGGAGTCACAGTGGATCAGTTCAGTGATGAGGAGCACACAGCCACCAGAACAAGCTTGAAATAGACAAATGAAAGGATACGAATTGAATTCTGAATGTAAAAGGATTACTTACATGCTATATCTGAAAACATCAAAAAGAAACAGAAGAAAGTGTCCACTTTAAGAAGTATACGTGCTTTTACTAATTCAAAAATATCTATGCAGTAGGAAACAAAAGGCCATGCTGCAGCTCTTTACAGCGTGTTTCTTAGACATCTGAAGATCTTACAGTCGAACTCTTTCAGCTTCTGAAGAAGTTCAAATTAAATTTTATTATTCAGAATGCTATATTGTCAGCACTAACTAAATACAGGCTGCATAAATTAATAGGCAGTGTTTTAAGGAGGGAAAAAAGCTCTTTGAAGGAGAAAAGCCTATGTGCCTCTTTCATTACCTTTTAAAAATGGATCAAAAAAATTAGTAAGTCTGTTTTGTAATATTTCAAAACACTAATCATATTGCTTTATCTCCAAAAACTTAAAAATATCTTTTTTTAATATTGAAATACAGATGCTTGATATAACTTGGAGCTCTATAAAGAATCATTATCCAGTAAAGACTTTCATCATTATCCCTAGTTAGTATCAGGACAATCCTGAGGGGATGGGACTACTTTGCTCTAGATATTTTGCAAGTATATTGAATAAAGATTTTTGATCCAACTACTTACACAGCTTAGAAAAAACAGCCACATGAAATTAAGTACTACCCCTACAATACAGAGTAGAAATTGAGATAGAGCAAGATTTCTTAATTCAGACTGACCCTTTGAAAAAGCCTGCAATTCAAGTTTAGATTTTGCTTGGACATATCAAACCTCATATTTCATCTCTTCCCTTGTGCTTTTTTGATATCCAAAACAGTCCAATAACACTCAGAAGAGAAAGATGTTCATACATCAAAACTACATCCGCATGGTTTCTAGGGCAATTGAGACAGAGTTTAGAGTTTTGAAGGACTTGCAGTTATCAGGGGACTGTTTCGGCAAGAATGACAGACTGGACTGAACTCTGTAACCACTTCAACTTCAGAAAGGTCCTGGATGAAATTGTCTTTATTGAAATAACAACTCTCAAAATAGCCAATGTAGCCATTCAGCTTGTGTCTCTGGCTAGCTCCTTACCCTAATGTCATCTTGTTTCCTAGAAACTGTACCACATACGGATGGGAAACATTAAGAGCCAACTCCCTCCTGGTTCTCATGGAGAAGTTGTCTGACTCCATCACAGACATGTCTTGATTGTTATTGTGAATTCTTCTCTGGCCTCGCTGCTACCAAGTTACTCTGAGGAGGAACTGCTAAAATTGTCTTCCCACTCTTTCAACATCATTCCACCTCCCAAACCTTACACTGTTTTTTACTAAGTTCACTCCTCATTACTTCCCTCTTTTTGCCATCATCACAAACACCTCTTTCCTGCTCCATGAAAGTCACATCAGGAAAGGTTGGTTGGTTTTGTTTCAAGTTGCATGTTAACCTCAAAATTGTTAGCCATTTTGTCTGTAAATAAGTCCTGCAAGATGTTACAAGAGAATAAGTTGCTGCTTACTGATCAGCAAGCAGATAACTATTTGTTAAGTAGAAAATTGTTTTCCAAGTTTTTTCATGCTGTTATACTCAGTTATTTTGCTAACCTCCCTGAGAGCTTTTGCTCTGCTCTTGCTATTCAGTGCTTATCTGATGAGGCACTTCAGTTTCATATATTTTATTCAGCTGCAATTTACAGGATTTAAGCTGCTGAAATCTCATTCCGATTGCTCTGGCTTAAGAAATGTATTACTCATAATTCTTGAGAATAACATACAAACAAAACAGTGAGACCTTGAAATGAAAGTTTATAACTTAATCTTCTACCTCCCTGTCTGTACACATGGCACTGAAGTCCCATCAACATGCAAGACATTATTTAGGTGAATGCTACTTGTGATTATATTCCTTAGCATTAGATGATCTTTGAAACTTTAAAAAGACCGACAGCATTCCTGAACTGAAAAAAAAACAACCCAGCCTTCTGACTTCTGATGAAAGCAATACTGTATTTCAAGTCTTTATGTTATGTTACTTCAGACACTCATTACTGGCATAATAGCCCAGGCATTAAGCTCTGAATCCAACTGTGCACACACTTTACTGTATCGTTTACTCACCTAACTGCATGAGTCTCAGTACCTACTGCATCTGAGATCTTAAATCATTGTTCCAGCCTCAACATGGACTGAAAGTGAAAAAAAAGAAAAAAGAGAAACTAGAATGCTAAGACCTTCTCTTCTGTGAAGAAGTGGTATATGCTCAGCTAGAATCTCATAGGAACAACAACAAAGTGCTATTAGATCAATTACAGTCTTCAGCATGAGGCATGGTAATGGCTAACGTTACCCAAAACAGAAAAGAGCTTTTATAGAAATCTTAAGGATGAAATAAAACAAGCTCAAGTTATTTTTCAGTATCATTTTTACTGAGGTCCTCTAGTTATATCCAATTGATTGACATGTTCAGCCTGCCTAATGTCAACCCACATCCTTTTAAAATTAACTAATATATGAAGGAAAAGTGACTAGCAAGGTGTTAAATTCTACTAAAAAAAAATAGGTAAAGGAATGAACACAGTGAAATATCCTGGATTTAAGAATTGCCTCATCTATCCACTTAACAACACTACATGCTCTCAATTAAAACACAAACTAACACTGAAGCATCTCCACATGTCCAAAAATTTCTGCATCAACTTCTACAGTTAAAACTGTAGTATCCAAAAAACCACCTTTCTTGAAGGGCATCCATACAGCTTAGAAAAAGTTCAGCTTAACAGATTTATCCTAGGAAGCCTGAGCATAGGCAGCCTTCTGTGCACAACATCATTTTTAAATTGTTTCAGTTAAGGCTAGCCTAGAAAAATAGTTTCAAAAGCAGCCAGTTTGTTATTTTCACATTTTGAAACCTAAACTCAGTTCCCATGCAGCTGATATGGTAATTTTTAGCCAAACAAACAAGTTTCTGGGAAATTTGAGATTCCCTTATTTACAGGGCAAACCTCTCTCACTTTCACATTAAGCTACGTGTGTCCACATTATCATAGAAATCCACCTGGATTGAAAATATGCAGCACATTGCTTTTAGGAGGCTGCTTGAAGATATTTAAATAATGCTGTAGCACTGGTCATTAGTAACAGATGTGAGTTTTGGTGAACTATAACGTACAAAAGACTGTTCTGAGATAAACAGCAACTACTCTCCCAGCAACTTAAGGAATGTATCAAAAAGTTGGGCAAAAAGCATACCAAACCTGCAACAATAGAAAAGGAATAATCATTCAGGAGATTAAAGTAGCAGACAATTTCATAGCAGAAATGTAAAATTAGTGCTAAATGTTACGTTTTAGTTGTCATGCATACAGTATCCCAAAGCAGCGAGTTAAGATGTGACTATAGCAACCATTGTTGCTATAAGAGCAAACAAGCACTTACATTATTTTTTTTTTCCCTGAAGCATGAAACAATGGCCTTAAAAAGGGCTTTTTCTGAAACTGGGAATAGTTATGACATTATGATATTGGAAAGCATTACATATGATATGAAGGTTTCAAACTAGAAGTTATAAACCTAATTTAAAGCTTGGGGTGGTTTTGTCCTGTTCCTGACCAAAATGTCCATACACTCCTTTGTTACCTTTCCAGAACACCTACCAGTAATCTGATCCATAGGTTTGCGTTTGCTGAATCCAGCTCAGTCTTTCACATCATACCAACCCCTTCCAAAAGGGAATGGCTTGAATTTCTCAAAAAGATGGATGTAGTCAGGTGCAAAATTGCTTTAAGTCACATCTAGGGCTCAAATGTAGCAATATCAATTAAATCAGATGGCTGTTTATACAAGATAGTAGTGGCATGGACAGCAGGCTCTTGCCCTTATTTCTCCTCTGCTCGGGAGAGACCAGGAGATGAGCTGCATCTTGAAGCATCAAACGAATCAAATCAAACATGAGAGTGTTTATGCAACTTCTTGAGCTCTCATTACCTTTCAATAGCACTCAACGACCCCACTGACAGCCGCTTCTACTGTGAGCAGAGGAGAGTGGTCAGTACCTTGAGCTAATACCTATCACCATGCTCAGGTGAGGGTGGTATGCACCCAGTTCCCTCCCTCCGGTAATGAAGATCTAACACAACACAGAACATGCTGACAAATCCAGGAGGCTAAACCAGGAGCGGGTCACTAAATTTTAAATGCCCTTGAAAGGGCTTTGCAATATGCAAAACCAGCATCCACTAGACAGAGAAAGAAGACAGTAGGAAGGGTAGCTTCGTCAGGGCATCAGGAGAAAAAGTCTTGAATCACAGTGCTCTTATTTGTCACTTAAAGCTGTTTCATGTGGGTAACTGAGCTTTTATATTTCCCGAGTTGGATCTCACATACTCCCACTTGATGCCTATCATTTCAAGGAGTAAAAAATAGTACAAATAACTACATTTAAAGTAATTCTGAGCAGATAGCAACTTCTCATCGACATTATGACATATCTGGTTCTAGGAAGCCAAAAACATAATGACAGATTTAAATTTAAGTGCTATTGGACAGATTCTGTTCTCAGAAAGACACATGTAAATCAAGGTAAGTCGCAATGAAAAATGAGGTTATTAGTACTTCACTGTTTAAGTCCACCTGTGGTCTATTTTAAGACCAGTTGTAAACTTATCAATGTTTCATTTTCAATTAGTCCTTTAATGTTGCTTTTATTGATTTCTTTCTATTGGATTTTGTATGGGATTTAAAAGAAGGAAGTCAACTAAAAACTACTCTCGAAAACTAGAATTTCATGGACTTACTGCCTTCGTGCAAAAATCTTTAAACTTGGGTTACCAATACCTGCCAGACAGTCAAAAAGGGAAATGCTTGATAAAGTTTCATAACTGCATTCCCATGATACAAAAGACGCCCAATATTGAAAATACAGCCTCAGAGTCTCAAAAGATTATTGAATTCATAAAAACCACACAATTTTTCTTGTAAGGAAAAAAAAATTTGCAAAGATTTATATGTAGTTTAAATTCAGGTCAAACAGAGAAATACAACAGATATTTGACGAAGAAGACATCCCTTTCAACCAGAACAGACAACGGTTTTGTTATTTATGAAAACAACAGCAGTGCAAAACAGTAAGACTAGAGACACATTTTATGTTATACCAGGTAGGATACTGTTTGATTCAAGTTATTTTTCCTGTCTTCGTAGTAGCTCACTGACCAAAATAACATATGTTATTCTCATAGGATAGTCATCATTAAAAAGAACATGAGGAAGAGTGAAGTCCAGTTTCTTTTCACCTTTTTTTTCAGTTTTAAGTATTTTCTCTGGCATTTCTACATATTAGTAACTGCTCTCAGAGGTTGGCTACCGCATGTTTCAGATACTCTTTCTTCCACTGCTGTTAACTAGATGAGTTCCCCTCACTATTCCTTTTCTGGAAAACACATAAATTTATGTTCTTTGCCAGTCTTCCTTCATTTGAACACAGTTCTGAGATAGGTAATAAGCAAGCTGAACATTGGAAGCAGTATGCATTTTACAATAGTCTTGATTCTGAATTTTTTGTTAGCTCCTGTTTTTTTAAAATCCTATGGAAGTAGTAATTTTCAAAATTATTTTGTTCTGCTTAATTCTTTTTAATATGTCCACATGTTTTATGATGTAAACTATAAAGAAGTTTTGATTTATTTGGAAATAAGTTTTTGTCACCATGCTCAACATCCAAAAAAAAAAATCCCCAAATAATGAAGTAAACTATATCCATATACACAAAATAGTAAGTTCCAAATAAACAAAGCTCCATCTAAATGTTGATTTTAACTAGCCTTTTGCAGGCACACTTCCAGTTAAAGAGGGAGGGAACTGCCAAACCACTAGATTATATTGAGTGAATGCTAAACAATCTTAAAAATACATATATTTGTACAAAGTTTATAAAAATTCATTCTCTCATTGGTGAGCAAGTAGGAAAACACCATGGGGCATGTGAAAAAGCAGTCTTAAACCACGCCAAGATGAAACCACAGTTTGGGTCAGAATCAGATTTTTTTTAAAAAAAAAGAAGCTGACATTCTCTCATTGGTGAGCAAGTAGGAAAAGACCACGGGGCATGTGAAAAAGCAGTCTTAAACCATGCCAAGATGAAACCACACTTTGGGTCAGAATCAGATTTTTAAAAAAAAAGAAGCTTTAACTCATAAAGTTGATTTGGCTCGCATTT